>NC_135276.1:6745000-6842500 GCF_051311805.1 Agelaius phoeniceus
CTGGCGGCTACAGTGAGCATTGCTCACCCAGAGCAATCGGATGAAAAGGCAGTGCAGATGTAATTTGTTTTCAATGGCTGTTTCAAAAGAATAATTGTGGTGACATTGTGGGATCAATATTATAGATTTTTGTTTTCAAGTACACTGTATGTGTGGTGCTAAGGGGAGGCAGGAAATATAACACTGCAGCCTGAATACAATAAAAATGGATTGAGGTCTGTGGGTATTGTCGGCTGGTAGCCATCATGGGTTTGGAACATCATTGGTGGGATTACAGCGCCTGTCCTCTGGGTTGGGATTTCATTCTGAGTGCACACACACACGTTTGCTGCAGTTTTCCTCCTCAGCTCCTTAAGGGAGCTGCTTTCTGCACTTGTATAAACTCCCTGTGAACGAGGCTGTGAGCGCTGCTCTCACCCCTAACAAGGGGCAGCATTAACAGGATTTAAACAGGTTCAGGTTTGCTGCCACGTGCTCTGATTTGCCACACGGTGTACAGTGTCCTCCTGGGGTGGGGAGGGTGCATGGCACACCATTGTGAGCTTTTCAATTCTCCTCCTGGTCCCTGTCTCTCTAGGCCACCACGCTAGATAAAACTTCTTTAAGGCACCTGAGAGAGAGAGAGAGAGAGAAAGAAAGAGCACCTCCAGAGAGCAGCCTGCTGATAGAACCTACTTCTAACAATATGGTGAGTGTCATTTTAAAATACCATGAGAAATATGATGTGGTGATCAAGGACTTCCTGCTTTAAGGGTTTCATGTATCAGGGTAACTAGACAAAAAATGTAGTTCCCAGGGTGAAAATTATATTAACAAAGAATTAGTAATAAAGCTGAATAAATGTAATGAGATGTGAAAGAGAGTGCATAGCACATTTTTTTTTCTGTCTTTCATAATTAGGCCCTGAAAGAAATGGAAATTCAGACAAAACACCTTCCTCATTACCAATTTAAATATTACAAGTTAAAATGTGTTGTTATTGGACAGCTGATTGTTTTGTTTTTTTATTCAAGTGGTAAAGATGCTGCCTTTGGTTCAGGTTGCTGTTTTAGAGGAAAGAATTTTGCAGAATGGTTTTGGCTGATTTTCTTTTCAGCTGAGATAAAATTTCAAATTTTCTCTCTGCCAGATTCTCCTCTTTCTTTCTTGGCTGAAATGATAGTTACCCAAACTCTGCTGACAGTCTGTGCACTACAGGGGTGGCCCAGAATCATCCTTTGTTATTCTCACAAGCCATTTATCATATTTATTAAATCACATAGATTCCTACCATAAGTTGGAAAAACAGTATGTGCTTAATTTGGACCAATTAATTCCACAACAAATACACTCTCTCTTGGCCTCTTTTATAAACCAGAACATCAAACAGCTGTTCTCTCATCCCAGCAAAACTAGTATGCAACATTTTTAGTCAGCTTTTACTAGTGAGTATTGGATGAAACAGGATAGCAGACACTTACAGAGATCTATTTCAACCAGTAAATCCTGGCAATTTATTAATGACTCAAAGCATATAAAAGTAACTCTATTTCCTGAAGTTTTTATTTCTGAATTTTATAAATCTTCAGGCTAAGAGTCAGTAGTGTCCAGTTCCTTTCTGTGTTTTCAGTGTTATGTTACAGGGCTTAAAACTTCTTTGTAATACCAAAATATTGCCATGTTTCTATTTGAAAAGCAAAATATGCACAACAACATTGTGCTCTGAGGGCAGTTTCAAAGCTCCAACGTGGGTTCCAGGACAAAAGCTACCCTTGCACTGCCTGCTACGGCTGTCCACTCATCCCATGCCTGCCATGGCATGAACCCCTATCCCAAGGATCTCTCTCATTTATCTCCTGGGGGGTTTTGTCAGAGGCTGAGGGAGCCAGGTGACACTGTGTGTTTGCACATTATCCTGATGAGAATTTGGAGCTGAGCAAAGGTTGGAGGAGCACTGAGCATCTCATGAGTTGGGCACTGTAGATGTGCCCTGTGAGGGTTTCAGGGGCTCCACTCTGGGTCTGTTGCAGAAGCTTTGTCTGTTTTGTCTCTGCTCTGGTTCTCTCTGTGATTCCTGCCCGGTGACTGGGGGAGGTGACACATGCCTGGGAGTGGCACCATCAGCCTCTGATTGTTGGCAGCTGGTGCAGCTCTGGGCTGATGTGACTCCAATTGCACCTGATCACAGACTAATGCAGATGTGCCTCCAAAACACTTGGGTGGAGCAGTGGCTGTGCATTTGCTGGGCTTTAGCTACTGTCTTGTCATTTTGAAAAGATGAAGAAATGCTTTGCAAAGCCTTGAACTTAGAAAAAATAAAGGTTTAGCCAGCTACTGCAGAGCCTGTAGGAACAAGTGGGAGTAGCCTTTCCAGTGTTTGCTTTGAATTGCTTTTGGATCATCGTTTTTGTTTTTACAAACTCCAAGGGCAAAGGCTATTTGAAAGTGGCTCTGGGGTGTGTGTGAATGGTTTACAAAGGTGTGGCAGCCAGAAATATGGTTCACAACAGCTCTTTCTTCATGCTGGCTGAGAGGGACAGGCCTGCAGAAATGGGATTGACAGGGATGCAAGGATGTGCAGGGGTTGCTCAGGGCTGCCTCTCCCTGCAGGTGAGGAGGCAGCAAAACAGGACATGGCAGTCCCAGGCTGCTCCCTCATGTGCATGCCCTGACTGTCAGAATGTGACTGGAACTATTGATCATGGCATAAAACACAAAAGCTCCCTTTGTATTGGAGTTTGGAAATGGTTTGGTGCTCTAAAAGTTTGCCAGTACAGTGCTCCAGCTTTTATTGTCAAACAATTGAGGTGTCTGAGGTGCTGCATAGTGTGATGGCTTGGGAAGGGCAACAAAATCTTGTATTTGAGGATTTCTTCCTCACTGGTAAACCAGGAGGAAACTGGAACAGGTTTAAATCAACTCTAGATATCTTTGTATTGTTTGTAGGATTTCTGCCTGCAAAATCTGGCATCTAGATTGCTTACAGAGATCTTTGTTGAAATGATCCATTTTGTCCAAAAGCCCTGTCTGCTTTTGCTCTCCCAATCCCTTGCTTCTACTGCCCTTCCCCTTTTCCTTTGGTGCTGTTCACAATCACCATTTCTTTAGCAAACCCCAAAGTAGCTTGAGGTAAAGATGACATGCAGTAAATAAGGATCCTCACCTTGACTCTTCTGCCTTCTGAAAAATAAAGTAATATAATCCAGGAAACACAATCCTCCCTCCAGTGCAATTTCTACAAACTTTTTCCATGAAATATATCTTTCAGTAGTCACCTGGTCTCTGTGCAGGGACACAGGCAGAGCACCTGAGTTTGGGAATCAAACCTGGATTTGTGGAAAAGCATGCAGGCCAAGTAAATGGCTTTGTAACTGGAATAAGTCAAACAATTACTATCTGATGACTAGAAATAAATTGGAGATTAATGCAAAGTGTTAATATTTTATATTGCTTACTTTTTTCCTTTATTTCTGAGCAGATGTGTCAAAAACTGAAAGCTGCATATACACCATAAACTGCATTACTTCACTTCTGTGTCTGTGGTTGATTAACCTTCATATATATCTATGTTATTTTTTTTTTTTTATTAATTTCTGTTGATTCTTTAGAGAGAAATAAATAAGTGGTGTTTGCCTAGCTAATATTAGGTCTGTTCTCTTCAAAATAGGGTTATGTTATTTTTCATGGAATAAAGGTAAATATACACAATATATATACTATTACATAACTGAAAGATTATAATTATTTGCATTACTGAAAGATTATAATTATGTAACTTTAGTTTGATTTGACATATCAGTTTTGTGAGTTTTAAATTCATGTATTTATTTTAAATTCATGTATTTGAGCATAGAGTATTTTCAGGGTCAACTTTTAGACTCTCTTGTCAATTGCTAATGCTCTAAATTTAATTTCTCAATTTATTTAATTTTTTTACTGGGATAAAATGTTAGCTGACATCAAATTACTTTAAAATCATAAAGTTTTGAGGCAAAATTTTGTCTACAATCAAGAATACAGGGGTCTGTATTGAATAGTTTCATAGGTGTTGATAGTCTGCACTAACTGTATGCAAAGTTGCTGTTTAATTGTCATTTTTAAAGGCTGGACACAGGTGGGGAAAATTTGATAGAGAGAGCACTGGCTTTCTCCCAGGTACTTTCCCTGAACATGAAAATCCATTATTTGATGTTTATTTTGTTAAGGTAATCTGACTTGTTGTCTAAGAAATTCTCCTTGGAAAGAGGCAATTCCTTTCAGCTCCTGGCTGTTGGTCTGGAGCAGGGAACAGCAGGTTAAAGGAATGGAAGATGAGGACATCACCTGCTCTTGCTCTATTTCTCAAAATTTCTTGTGAAAATTATGCCATGTGAAAAGAAAGGGCTTGTAAGGATTTTCCTCTGGTGTGGTTAGGACAAGGCTTTGTTGGATGTCACTGGCAGAGGGATTGGGAGTTTAAGATGATCTTAATGGCCACAGCAGGGGTGTGTTCTTCACTTTCCTTGAAACTTGTGTGAGAGGGGGCAGCTCCAGCACAGCCACTGCATCAGCTGAGAGATTGTGGGGAAATCCAACAGCTACAGCTGTGCACCAACAGAACAAATAAAGGATTTGGAGAGTCACCCAGCTCTAGAAAAATGGAGTGTTTACCATCACAGGAAATAGACTTTCACAGTTATTTTTCATGGCCAACATTACTTCTTGAGAGTCATCATATTTTATGAAAACTTTTATTAGCATTTCCGAATGACCTTACCCCCATTGTGTTTTTATCAGTCCCAAGAGCCATAACCTTTTTAAAATATTTTTTATCATTATAAACACAATAAAGTAAGCTGTCCTGCACATAGATTTGTAGATCTCATTAGAGATACTTTTAAAAAAAGGTACTCCATCTCTTGGGAAGATAATGACAAGTAGTAATCTTGGCATGCAAAGTTTTCAGACAGGAACAGTTTGTTGAAATAGATTGTTTAATCTTTCCAGAATTGTTTTGGAGTGGATGTACTTTTTAATTGCACTTTTGCACAGCATTATGACTTGAGTGGGGGAAAGACAAGGGCAGCTGAAAACAAATGCTGTGGCAATATCAGTTAGATGGTATTCCAGGTGAAAAAATAGCCAAGTATTTGCTTAAGATTTTGAGCGTTATCAAAGTCAAACAAGAAAAATGGCAGTTTTAAAACTCATTAAAGTTAACATTTGTCTGTATTGTAAATGAGGTACGTTCCCTAGGGTAGTTAACAGCTTTGGTGGCACAAGATGGGGATAATTTTTCAGATGTACTGTTTCCAGTGGGGCAGTGTCCTAAGGCTTTGCTTTAAATGGCCTTTTTATGCAGTAGGATAATGGGCAGTTTGTGCATTGCTAAATCAGCCCTGTTTTGTTAGGAATGTTACAGTCAGAGCACTCACAATTTGTCAGAGGAAATGCAGAGCATCTCTACAGGAGTCTGTTTAAGAGGACATCATTTCTCCATAAGCTCTTGCTTAGGTCAACATGCAGCACTGCTCTTCCACTATTCCCCTGTTGCTTCTGCCACACGGGAATGCTCTGATTTATTGGGATTGCACAAGTCATGTCCTCTGCCTGACTGAAGCCACAATGTGGAAATTTTCTCTCCCCCCCCTTTTGCAAAAGGAAATGTAGAAGGTTACTTTAAAGGCCTCCTAAAGTATTTCTGAGGGGACCTTTTCAATGAAAGGAAATGCCCGTGTGCTGCACGGGATCTTTGTGGCACAGCTGCAGGTTATAAATACATCAGGGCTGCCATCCTTTTAGAAAGTGTGCTGGTTGAGAGGGTTGACTGTATGACTGTCATCAAACTAGTATAAAATGCTTGTGATGATGTGTAAAGGCAGAACAAGAAGATTGTGAAACTAGTGAATGTGATACAAAAACATCCAGTGACTAATGGCATTAGAGTTTTTTTTTTTTACCAGAGCATACAAAACATCCAAACATCATGAGAAAAATACAGAAATCAAAGTGAGTTTCAGTGGTAGGGACTTCAAATGTATGTCCTGTCAACTTTTTAATTACGTTTAAAATTGTGGAGACACTTGTCCTGTGGTACTGGCTTAATGAACAGTGATTCCTTAGTCAAATTTGTTTAAAAAACTCTGTGCAATCCAGTGTTGTGTTAATTTCCCGTTTGATAAAGGTGCTAATACTCTGTCATTCAAGCTGCTATTACTAAGAAATTTTTGGTTTGTTTTAGCATTGTGATATTTTAAACTCAATGCAGCCAAGGACATTTTTAATGAAAAGAAAAAAAAGTGATGAAAAGCCTTAGTAATTTTGTGTTTGATGCCAATTGTAATATGAGAAGTGCAGAAAAGATTTTGAAGGGGTCAAAGCTATTCGTCTTTATTGTTTTTCTTTTTTTTTTCTCCTGTAACATAGAATTTAACTGTCTGCAGGCATTTAAGCCCAGAACGTTCTACCTTCTCTGCAAAGAGATAAAACACTAGAGTTTCTCTTAAAAGACAGCTTGGGTGGCTGTGAATAACCTTCCCTGGAACTGAAGTAACTCCATTATTCTGGTTCACAGGGGCTCATTCCTTATGGTTTCTTTTCCCCACTTTTCAAACTTCTGTTTAGCACCCTTACTTCACCTTTGCCTTTCTCTTTGTACATCTTCTGAAGATGCTCAGGGGTAGGAAGATTTTTTTTTTGATATATGAGTAGAAGTTTGTGTAGGCTTCATGGATTTGCATGAGCCATAGAAAGACCTTTCCTTCTTTGCAACACTTCATGGTTGATTCTTCAAGGTCTGGAATGAACAAATGAAGCAGGGGAGGTAGTCTTGGAGTTGGTAGCAAGGCAAAATAAAGAACTACTCAATGTGATTTGTTCTGTTGTCTGCAAAGAAACATTTCTGCAAGTGATGGCACTGCAGAACCTGAAAATCATGGAGGGCACCAGTGAGATGAGAACAGGAACAGAAGAGCAGGCAATCTGTGAGCAGAGGGCAGGGCTGGGGAGGTGAATGCTGCACCATGGGCTGTTCCTGAGTGGGTATTTCCAACCCAGGGCTGTGTGCAATGGTTAACAGCAGAAGTTCCTGCTTCTGGTGTGGCTGCACTTCACTTTGATATATAGGTAGCTAAATCAGTGTGATTAGACTGTGCAAATTAAATTGATGTAACATCATATAAGTATTGCCTGGAGAAGAAAGAATTTGATTTTCAGAAAATCTGGATACTTGCAAAGTTCAGCTGCCTAAGGATTGCTTTGAAAAAAAATGAATCTTTGGTGTGGAGCCTTTGCTTAGCCAATGACAAAGAACTGATTTTTAAGGTAAAGAACAAGGAAGAAAAGAATTTATAAGAAATTATGAGAAGTAGAGACAAAATCTCAAAATAATACTTAGACTCAGGCAAATTCTATGAAATAGAATAAGAACACATAGCAGCTAACATCTAGAGTAAAATTAACTTTATTAAAGTAGTTGTAGTATTTTTGTGCAACTGTTACATGAGCATGCAGGAAATTTGTATTATCTTAGTAAACTGGTCACTCTGAAGTCACTGCTTGACATTCAGTTATTTTTAGTTTACTGTCACATATGAAATGATTCTGATAGCCACTATTAATTTTCTAGAGTATTACAAAGAACACTATTTCCACTCTGCACTAAAAACCTTAAAGGAAAGAAAAAGTACAAGTACTTACTTTCCCCCAGAAATCAGCTCTCATGGCTGCAGTTAAGGAACTAACTTTTTTATATACCACCAACATCTGTAAAATCATAGTTTGCTTTAAAGGTATCTAGGGTTTTTTTTGCCTGTATGGAAATGTTTCAGATCCAGATTACTCTTAGGTCATCAAGGTAAAAGATACAGACTTATCTCGTTTAAAATTAATTAATGAATTGCTAACTCTGGGACCTAATGATGATATTAAATTGATAAAATCCTTTTTATGTCATATCATGTCATTTTTGCAGAATCAGCCAGGTACTTTAGTATCTGTTCTTTAATAATGCATCTCAGCCTCCAGGAGTTGTGAAAGACAAATGTCTTCCTTGTCTTCAGAAATTCAGTGAGACCAAACCTCTTATTGAGAACTTTTTGGGAGCCCCCTTTTTACTTTGCCTGTAGATAACCCTTCTTTTCAGGGCAATATAAGCTGAAAATAATGCTGATTTCAGCAAACAATAGCAGAATATACCTCCTAATTTATGCTTATTTCATCTTTTAGGATGTTTTTAACGAAGTTTGGCAATCTTGCAGATTTACTATGCCTTCATTACTGAATATATTAGTAGGTCTTAAAGAATCTTTTCTATGCCCAAAAGACATTGAATACTAGCAAAGGAGCAGTAGAAGTGCCTTTAGTGAGAGGTGACATGAACTTTACCTGCTCTGAATTCAAGTTGAAATCGGGGCTGTTGAAAGAGTCTGGTCAGTGATGTGAAGCAGCTTTAGGTGACTGAGCTCAGCTGTGGAGCCTCCACAAAATGTGCTCCATGTTCAGACTTGGTGCATTGTACAAAGCATAGAGAGGGACTCTAGAAGGCATAGATACATACACAGAGAAATGACAAGTGTTAATGCCCAAATAATTTAATTTCAGAGGAACAGCCCATCTGTACAACTCGGGAAACCCTAAATACACACAGAATATTTAAGTATTCTGCTTTAGTAAAAATAGTAACAAAAGAGATGAATGTGTAAAAAAAGTTTAACTCAGTTTAACAGCACTGGAAGCTGAAAAAAGAAATGGGCAAGCAGAAGGTGTCAGATCACTCGTGATTTAAGTGTACATTCCTCCATGAGCGGCGTAAACATCTTTTAAAATTTTGTTTTCGGTTGCATACGGGATAAAGCTCTTGAGCTCGTGAGGCTCGTTGGAATCAGGCACTGATGCTGAGCCCAGGGAGAAGAAGCAGAGTCATTCCCTTGCTGTGTTCCTGCCTGACCTTGTGTTCTCTGCACTGCTGGTTAGGCAGCTCTAAAGCTGCCAGGAGTGCCGGCGGCTTGGCTGAGCTGGAGGGGGCAGGGGGGAGAAATCCAGCACGGAGCTGCTCTGCTGCCTTTTTGCTCCTGACACACCCCATATGCTGAGATGGTGGGTGGCAGTAGGAGAGCTGGCACGTTAGCAGCACTGTGTTCCCCGTGCCAGGGGAGTAATCTGTTGGCTGCTTAAATCTCATTTCTGATTCATCTCTACTTCCTGAGCAGCGCTAAGAGGCGAGATCCTCGCAGAAAGCCCAGCTCTTGGAGTGTGTGATAGTGCAGTCTAGAGGAGATTCTGAAGCTTGTGTCTTGAAACTCTGCTTTGAATATTGATTTTAATTTATTTAGAATAGCCCCTAAACTCTAGACTTTCTAGAACTGCTGTGCAATAGCAGTTTTTATGGAAATAATAGAGCTGTTTGCCCTCTTTATGTTTTTAAATATGCACATGCACGGGAAAATTCACTACACCAGAAGATTCAAGTAGGCAAATCAAAGCAGAAACAAAAAAAAACCCTTATTTTCTCTGTTAATAACATTGCTTGTTAAACAGAAGTTGGCATAGAATCCTGGTGTGAAATTGCCAAGAAAAGATTGTTAATTTGGCATAAGCTTTAAGTCGTTTCATTCAGTATCACATGAAAATGAGTGGAATTATACGTGTGTTTGTACTGTGCACTGCTAGTGAAAAGGAGGATTTGCAACACAAGGAAAATAGGTGTGCACCGTCAGGGGGAGTTCATGTTTGTTTGACAACCCCAGGACTTGGCAAACAAATGCAGCAAACTTGGAGGCAAGCAGCAGAGAAAACATCCTGCAATGTTTTGCTGGAAGAAGCAAAATAGAGCAGAATCAATCATCTTTTCAATGAGAGTTTGAGGTGACTTGGGCCCTGCTCTCAGCTCTGCAGAGCACTTGCTGCCTTTCTCTACTGTGTGCAGAAGACTTTGCTCCCTGCAGGATTGGAACAGGGTTCCTCTTTCACAACTGAGCCCTCCATCTGCTGGGGCTGATTTGCCCTCTCTGGAGTTACAGAGGCTGCTGCAAAGGGAGTGGTCCTCCTTGCCTTGGGGCAATCATGTCTGTTCCTCACGCATCAAACTGTTCTTGTCGGCTTTAACAGTCAGCTCAACAAAGCTGCAGAACTGGAGAAAGGAGGGGGAACACCCTTCAACAGCAGAGTTATTAATTGAATTTTTGTCCTATTGTAAGTATCTAGAGGTATTTGTCTTATTTCTTTTTTTTTCAAATATCTAAATTTTCCTTTCTTTGTGTCTGTCTATGGATGAAACAGAACCCCACTGGCAATAGTGTAGAGTTTTTGCTCAGTTCAGCTTGAATGTGTACAAGGCTTGTTCTTTACACCTACCTTTTATGTGAGGAGTCAATCCAGAGTAATACCAGAAAAAAAAAATGGACTAAAATCCTGATTCCATTGAAACCAGTTGGATTATTCAGTGTTGGTTTTGTTTCAGCTGGGATTTTAGCTGAAGCTAGGATTTTTTAACTTTAGCTAGGATTTTAGCTGAAGTTAGCTGTAAGTAGAATCTTTTTTTGTAATGGATTCCTGGTGCTGAAATATCTTTCTTCACCAGGAATCCACCACTCTTATTCCATATCTGGAATGAGACTACTGACAGTACAGGAGTTTGCAGCAGCAGCATTCACTGGATGGCAGAAATAAAAGCCATCCAAAATAAAATAAAAAAATAAAAAGACTGCCTTACTCTTCTCCAGTATCGTTCCTGATGTGACAGGTGGTCCTCAATCTGCAGAGCAGTGAAGCAGTTCTGCAAAGGCACCTCTGGTTTTGGGGGAAGTCTCTTCCTCCTGCAGGTCCTTGCTGTTGGAAGCTTCCATTCTCCTGCATTATTGTCCCCTCTGCCTTCTGCATGGGCTGGTGGAGGAGGTTTTGGCTGTGGGCTGGGCATCCACTGCAGGCTGAGCTTGGAATGAGCTATCTAATTCCTCTAATTCCTCTTCAGCCTGTCTGATGTGCATCCTTCTCATCACCTGCTGCAGGGCCCTTCCCAGGCCCACCTTCTGCAGACAAAGGTCCCGGCTCTTCCTGCATCCTCTCCCTTCAACATCTCACTGGGAGCATTGGCCACTGCCAGAGTTGGATGGTGCTCTTAAATGGTGCTGCACTTGAATTATTCTTAGTTCCCAATCAAACACATTAAATTTAAAAATAAAAATCCTCCTTTGGTAATGAAGTGGAGCAGCTGCAGAACAAATTTTTGTTTTGTCACATGTGTGACAACTGGTGGTGGAAAAGCAGAGGGGAGAATTGGAAATGATAGTCTCCTAAACCACTCCAAAAGGATTTATTAAACAACATCAGTCAGAGCCAGCAAGTGGAGTTGTAAGAGCTGTGGTTTTGTATAAGAGGAAAATTCTGTTGGTATAAGAGTTGTTGCTTTTTTTTAAGTGTTTGAAACATGAGGAGACTGAAGTCTTGTTTTGGGTAAAGAGAAATCAACAGCTTGTACCAAAAGTATTCTGAAGATACAAAGAAGTACTAAGTATTTTTGTTTAATATTTAAATTATTTTTGAGGAGACAAGTACATCAAAGGCAGATGGTATATTTGAACCTAATTTTGTGTTAGAAATGCGTTTTGGTACTTTCCTGAAGACTGGCATATGTAGCACCCAGGCTAGAAATAGAGAGTGAGATAATAGAATTGTTTAGGAGAGACTTGTGCTCGCTTTTTCTGTGTGTGGGTTGGGCTGAGATTCCCTATCTGCTTTATTTTGTTCATTACCTTGCTCAGTGCTGCACAGAGTGAGAGCAGGGAGTTATCAGGCACAGGACTGAAGGGGAAGATGAAGATAGCCTTCTTGTCCCACAAGAAGTGGGAGGTGAAGCAGCAGAGACAGGAAGACTGATTCGGGAAGATAACGCAGTAGCTTACAACATGGGGGACAGGAGAGCTCCTTAGAGGTAAAAGAACTGACAAAATTTCACAGCAGGCACTAGTGGGAGATGAGAATCCAAGGGAAACATCATGCCAGGAGAGAAACAAGGTTTCATTGATCACATTGTGCCAGGGTGTCTCCATGAACGCGCTGTCGCGGAAACCGTTAACCGCGGTGAGCAGGAATGCGATATCTGACAACTTTTTGTTTTGTTTTAAGAGGTAGACATTAAAAATACATCTGAAGTATGGGACACAAAGAATCTAAATAATGTTATTAAACTTCTGGTGGATCTGAATCTCCAGGGATGTTTACATAGGCTTTTGAAGAAAACTGAAAAACGTTAGATTTTGCATTTCCAGGCTAAATTCATCATTTTATTTTGTTCTGCTTAAAGAAATCTATGCAGAATTATTAAGTTGCTCAAAATAAGCCCAAAATAGAGGACTGAGTTTTATAAACATTTTACATATTTGTGTTTAATTTGTTGAAAATAGGATAAAATCTGCTCTCATTTGGCATCCCGAATACAAATATTAGGAACCCAATCCCCTGATGCAGTATAATTTTTAACAGTACAATTTAACAGTCTTCCAAAAGATATTGTGCACACTTTTACAATTTTTTTTATAGTATAAAAAAAGAATTAATGCGTTTGTCTTTTTACCTTGTGAACTGAACTGCTGTGTGTTGGCTTTTGTACACATCTGCATTCACTGCAGAAGAAAAAGTTCCACCAATAGTGTTTGATTTGGAAATATATTTATTTAGCTGGCTCAAAAAATTAGGTTAGGAGATCACAGTGCATGGAGGGTCTTTTACCTCTAAAATATAAACCTTCTATCTCCCAGTGCAGGAGTGTTAAGTGCAGAGCTTTTAAGTTGAGAAAATATGCAGTTCATGTGAAAGGTTTGATAGCACTATATACCCACCAAAAGCTTAAATGTGCCTGACTGGTTTTATGGAGGACAGTAAATTAGTCTTTCCCTTACCTCTGACAGGTGAGCAGCAGTTCTTGCATGACCGGTGGCTCTCACCACCCGTCGCTACCACACAGGTGAGGCTTTCCCTTTCAAAATGATGACTTGAAAGAAAAACAAGATGTCTTTGCTGGTTATAAATTTAACTCTTCTATGATTAGTCTGGGCCAATTAGGACACCCCTGGGGTTCAGACTATGGCTCAAGTACAAGCTTGAAAGCCCGATTAGCTGAGGTCTCTTGATACTTGTTCTTGGTAGTAAATGCTGGCACATATAGTATTGATTTTCATTTAGATATCTTAATGTTTCCAGACAATCCTAGCAGATGTGGGCTGAACTCAGATCTACGAGAGTGCTGGGCTGCAATCTGCAAGCATTTTTCTTGCCATTTTGTTTCATTTTTCCTAAACTTAACTGATTTGGAATCAGGAGATATAAATGAAAAATGCAGAGTTTGCCTATCAATCATGGCATGTACAAACATTGCTACTGCCCTTTTCTAACATCCTATTACCACTGGGTAGTTGGCTAGTCAAACAGGAATAAAAATTACACTGCAAACATCATAAGTTAGGCTTGATTTGTTGAGCAAGAAGCCTGACAATTCTGTAAGAGTTATATACCTCAGCCTCGCTGAAAATCAGCCTTGTTATGGCTCTGGTACGTCTATAAAGATTGTTCATTTCATATAAAACAGCTACCTGCACTGAAAGGCCTGAAAGGAAGAATGATGCTGGTTATAAATATAGAGGAAAATCTATTTGTCTGCCCCTTCGTGCTGTTAGCGAGTCGCACGACGCAGCCCGGCCGCGGCTCCTCGGCAGCAGGGGGAGTTTGCCATGGCCACCTTTCCCTTTCATCTTCTGGCCTGGGCTGAAGCACATCATCTCTCTTTGTCATATGAGATAAAGCAATGAAGTGTGACCAGTGCCACTGCATTGCACTCTGCCCACCAGGAGCACGTTAATGATAATGAAAAACTATACTGCACTGCATTTAAACTAAATGTGAGCGTAAGGCTGTCTGTCGGCAGACTGGTAGAACAGTTAATGTCATAAAAGATAAATAGAAATTATTAGAATTGGCTTGGAAGGGATTTTTTATAGAGCAGGGTTGTATTCCTTTAAAGTAATACATTATCAGACTGTTAAATCTAATTTCAGACTACTGGGCAATTAAAATGATTAACATTATTTACTCATATAGTTCGATTCATTAAGGTTTTAAACACCCTTTACACACTATTTATGTTGAAAATAGAGAAATAATGTGTTAAAATGTCTTGGATCATTAATCATTCAAATTTGCTGTATAACTGCTTTCTCAAAACCTTAGCACCACACTGAATATTTACAAACCTCAGAGACATTTTTAAAGGATGAGCAAAATCAAATTCCACCCTCCTCTGATATGTCCAACAGGCCTTCGGTAGTTTTCAGGCCTATTGTGTCTGCAAGAAAAATCAGGCAGAAAAATCCTAAGATTATCTTAAAAGTTATTCTACCCAGGGGCTTGTCCAAGCCTTGGCTGTGTTCACCTGGGGGCTTGCTCCCCTTTGATATTGTGAGGGGAGCAGCGTGGATGCTGTTGCTGAAGCTAATAGGAGCTCCATGGATAAAATCTTGTGTACTGAAATGGAAATATACTCTGAGTCTGGCACTTAGTTTTCAAGTGTGTCAGATGGAATTTCGTATTATCTACTGACAAACCAGTTTATTAGATGGATATAAGAAGAGATCTTCAGGCCAGTAAATGCTGCCATTAGTCAGAGGTGAAACACCCACTTCCCTTCTGTGCTGGCATTTATAACAACCTCTGAAATACTGTGGGAAAAGTCATGAAAGTCAGTATACAGTATGTGACAAGACAATTACAAACTGCATATTGATGCTGGTCTTTTGAAAAGATTGTCTAGAGGCTTTTATTAGTGGTTTGAAACATCGGGGGTTTGCTTGTTTGTTATTATTCCTGCATGAACCCCAAATACCTTTTTGCAACAAATGCTGTAAATCCCAGGGGGCAGGTGGGTATAATCTAGACTGGGGTGCCATGGTCTGGGAAGGCAGATTATTGTGTCTGTCTGTCCCTGGAAGCACTGGAGGCCCATGAAGTGGCTCACAGAGCACGGGGCAGGGATCTCAGTCCTTGCCTGTTGGAGGCTCTGGGCACACACAGGGCTGCAGGAAGCTGCTGAGTCACTGCCTGTCCTGTTCCCCAGAGACCAGATCTGCTTTAGTGGCACCATTAGTAAAAGGAAGAGGTAGTTATAATTAGCCTCTTTGAAATCACCCAGGGGCTCAGCTGATGTAGATGGTATTAAACACGAGGACACAGCTGTATTGTCCCAGCTGGCAGTGTGACCCCAGCACCAATGCTGTATTTGCCCACTTTGAGAATATCCAGGAGTATTCAGACTCCTCCTAGATGCCATTTCAGAAGCCACATGCTCTGGGCAGACATTGCAGAAGTGGTTTCCTAATTTAGGTGATCTGGATTTGGCCCAGTTATCTTAACAGGTTTACTAAGGAGCTCTGCCTTCTAAGTTATTTACTTACCAGGGTGCCCAGATGCAGTTAGAGACAAGTGCAGCAACCCCAGGATCATTAGTGAATGCTGTACTCACAGCAAAGGTGTGCCCAAATCAAGTGGCTCATCTTCCAGTAAGTCCTGAAGAGAAGAAGGTAAGCTGTTGAGGATCCACACAACTGTCCTGAAAGAGACCCTTTTCCACCTCTTGGATTAGCCACTTTCTCCCTTCGTTCCATTCCTGTGTAAAGCTGCCTGACACAGTGAGGGGCTCACGCTGCAGCCTCAAGCCATGGTGTTTTCCAGGGCCATGTCCTGTGCCTGGTGCAGTCCTTGCTCCAGAAAATAAAGGCAACTGTCAGCCTGTATCAGCGAGGCTGTTTCTAATGTTATTCATCATTCATTTCAAGAGCAACATGAGCAAAGCCTTTCCCCTGAGAGACTGGCAGCTGTTACCCTCTCAGCAATACTCTAAGATTTTGCTGAGTTCAGGGAACAGAAAGCCCAGAATTACTCCTGACTTTCCTGTCAGAGTGTGGTGGTCTGAGCCAGCCCACCAAAATGGCACACAGAGGCACTGTACCATTGCAGAAGAAGGCTGATGATTAGCAGCTACTCACTCACAATGAATATTAAGGACATACTTCTTTCAAGGAATTAATTTGCTTAAGTTTTTCCTACCCCATTTGGAGGGAGGTGAGGTGGAGAAATAGTCCCTTTAGCTTGGACTGAGATGTCTGCCTGTGTTCTTGGTGCTCTCTGCTACGCCCTGTGTGTCTGTCTTACCCAGAAGCCTGGGACTTTGGCATGTTTGTGACTCTGGCATCACTGTGGTAGTCACAGCTTGTGCCTCCTCTTCCGAACCTTGTAAATTTGGGTGGAAGAAGGTAGGAGAGGAAGGGGATCCAGGGAACTGAAAGGGGCTTCCCTTTTCACAGTAGCAAATTCTCTTGTTGCATTGGGTTTATACATGAGAATTTACCCATCCTTTTGATGGGTGACAGAGTTTTGGCCTTCAAGTTGACCTGGCTGTGTTTGGTCACAAAGTATCAGGATTGATGCTGGTGCCCCTTTGCCCAAGCTGAGCTCTCCTGGGGGCTCTTGGACTTGTTTCCCCACGGGGCTGCGGATGAGTTCTGCCCAAATGATTGGTCAGGAGAGAACACTGAGCTGAAAATACAACCCCATAATACCACAAACCCTCACAGATATCAGTGAAATACAGAATAAAAAATTTAGTCCGGGTCTCTGCCTTTTCTATTTTGCTAATAATTAGAATTATATAACATGGGAATGACTTTTATTGTTGGTATATCTGGGAAATTATTTTTCCTTTGAGTTTTTCAGACTTCTTATACCTCCCATTGATTTTGATTATTTACTGTTTGACAAGGGGAACACAGGCAGCCCATGCTGTGCGAAAGATCAGAGGTGCCTTCATTCCTCAAGGCTATTGCCTTCTTTAATTCTTCAGTGTAGGATCAGTGAACTGATTGCATTTTCTTCTGTTTGACACTTTATATTTCACATTTCTTCATCAAACTATGATAGCATGCTCTCTTTTAGAGCAAGCTGCTCTGAGAATATAACCTTTTTGTCTTGGCCATTATTATAACTCTTTGGTGACTGTTAACAGGGACTCTCAGCCACTATCCTGATTCACCATCTTTCAGTTAAACTGCATGGAGTTGAGTATCTTGTTAATCCACTTTTTGTGCTTTTCTTTTATTGGTGTTATATGTATTTCATATTTAATCATTGCATGATGTGGCTTGAGGGCAGTTGTTCTTTGATTTCCTTCTTTTTTTTTTTCCCCTCAACCAGGATAGTCTTACAGGCCTAAGGGGAGATTTTTAAGCTGTAAACACTGTATGCCAAATCTGGTAGTAAAAAGCACAGTTCAAAATATTTACAAATAAAAACAAATAAGTGTACGCTCTATTTGAGCATGCAGTTATGTGTGTGCATTTTTGAAAAATAGCTCCTTGGACAGACACGTTTTACAATGGTGGGAAAGAAGCCAAAGGGACATGAGTGTTTAGAGCCTTGCTACTTTCTGAGTGATCCACTTTCTATTACAAAATAATTAATGTAAGTATCTAAAGTAGGAAAAACACAAGTTAGTTCTGTCAAACCTGACTTCAGGTTATGGTTCCAAATATTTTGATCAAATAGGCTTCTCTCCCCTTTTCTGCCTTGTAGGCTATCCAATGCAGTATGTATTTCCAGTGACTGTTTGTGCTGTGAGTCCCTGTAAAAGAAAACTTGGGTCAAACTCTACAGTAATTTCATAATTTCTTTAAGAAGAAATGCTTGTTTTCAGCTCTAGTTGGCATAAGTCAAAATGAATCAGTAAAATGGGATGATCTCAGCTCATATAAATAATAGCAGCCCTCTCCTGTTGGAAATTTCTTTCTTCTGGAAAAGCCAGTTGTCCCACATTAATGCATTTCTAATCAAAAACACTAAGCCCCATATGGTATTTTTTAACACATTTGAGAACCCTGCTTGAGACAGAGCTCTAAATGTACAGGAAACCAAACTTCATTGTTTTTCAGCACTCAAGAGAATGTGCAAAAAGTAGACCCTTATATTTCTGTCTTATCCTGCTTATTAGTTTTACAGTTCTGGGTCTCATTCTCTTTCCTATTCCTCTTTCTCTGCTTTTTTTTTGTCTGTGAAATGACCTTCATGTTACCATATAGCGAGGTTCATCCTCTCTCTCCCCCTTAAACATAATGAACATGAGGAAAGCTCCCTGAGACATGAAAAAAGACCAGGAGGGGACATCCCAGAATACCAGGGGATGGTGAGAAAAGAGGTCCACAGTACTTCAAACTAGAAAAATGTTAGAATTTAAGATAGAGCTTGCCTGTAGAAATGCTGCTTGAAAGGAGTTCACATTTTTATGAAAAATATCTAAGAATATACTTTGGAATGAAAATAGATTTGTTTTTCTTTTTATCCTTTAAATGGCATCTATTTCCTCTGAGTCATCATTAATTGCCAAAATTTCCCATTGTGGCATGCAAGGTAGACAATAAGCATGAGTTACCAGAGTCAATATTGTATATTACTTACAATTTCTCATGTGGAAGCCCTTCAAATATCCATGCATACAGAAAAACCCTACATGTCAGGCTTAATTCTGAATTTTTACTGATTTAAAGCAGAACTTTTAGCACCAATTAAAAGTGTTACCATAGTGTTTTCTAAAATTTGCTGTTTTTCAGCACAGAATCCTGTCAGAATGTCGGTGTGGGGGTCAGCCCAAAGCAGGACCATGTCCTGCTCAGTTTTGCTTTGTTTCAAAGGAGGAGCCTCACTGGGTCCTTGGGTGAGCATTTGACCACCCTCTAGTTGAGTAAGCAAGCAATCTAATGAAATTTTCCCATGTTACACCCTTTGTTACACCCTGTGTCCCAGCTTTGCATGTAAAGGTAGAATGAAAAACACTCAGTGCCTTGTACTTAAGGGAATCCTTCCTTTCCTTCCTAATATCCCTCACCAGTTTTAATTTGATTTCTGTGATCCATCTCTGCCTTTTGAGCAACATCTCTGCTTGGTGGCACATTCCTGTTGTCACCTTGTGTGTGTGTGTGTCCTTTCCGTATCAGCAGAAGCTCCTTGTTCATGCCTTTGGACACACCCACTCAAATTCCTGCATTTTGGAATGGGCTGCTTCCAGCTTTGAGGAGGTTTTGTGCCACAAAAGAATCCCAAGAAGGGGAAAAAATAAATAGTTTCTTGTTCTGACCTGGGAATTGCAAGGTAAGCAAATATATGTCTGTGTGTATGCTAGGAAAAAAACCTGCCCTTAATGGCAAATTTGGCAACAGAAAGAGGAATGACAGGGAATGGGGAGTGGTAATGAAAGGGTTTAATTTCAGCATGCACAGTTCAGAGCTTGAGGAAAAGTGAGATAAAATTCTGTCTTGACAACCTATAGTTCAACTATCCTTCCTAGCAGAAACAGGCCTTGTGCAGAGTGATGGTCTGGCTGACAAACAGGTCTGTGTCACTTCATTATACTGAACATTTTTTGCTTCAGAGTTTTTACATTCATTTTTAATAAGTAGAATGTAAAGAAAAATTAATTACTGGCCACTACATGGTGCTCTTTGATGGAACTATTAATTTGTGGGGAGGATAGAGCTTGCCCTCTCTCGGGGTGTGTGTGAGTTTTAAACAGGCTCAAACACACAGGATGGAAAAAAGGATGGAAAAAGGCCTTATCAGAGGCACTCTTAGGAAGCAGTAACTATCTGAAATTATTGTTCAGCACACCTGGAGTCTCTTTCAAGCCACGTGAGGCCACTTCCCGCAGCGTCAGCACCAAATGGTTATTCCAGGAGGAAAAGAGCAGCTAGGAATTTAGTTAGCAGAAGGAAAACCAGGCATGCCAATGTGCTTCCTCCAGTTAACTTAAATTGCCCCTGTGACCCTGCAGCGCTGTGCGCTGATGTTCTGCTGTAACATTACTTGAATGACATTTTGTCATTTGCTGAATGTTAACCTGCAAAAATGCCATCTTTGCTCCTTTACTTTGAGACAGGATGACATGCACTGCAGCCCCCGTTGTTGGGGGGTAATTTTATGCTCCTTTTCCTGACAGACAGGATTCCAATAGCACCATATGTCAAAAACTCCAACCCATTCCAGTCATGTACCCACACCGTCCAGCTGTCACAGCCATAATTATTGAAACTAAAGCCCAGAGAAGTTTCTAGTTTTGGAAATGCTCTAGTCTCCTTAGATCTTTACTACTGATGTTATAGCTGATTAGGACCCTGCCAGCCTTCTGTTGGTCTCTTGAAAACTGCTGTAATTCCCATTCATCATGGAAGCTAACCAGCTGCTCCAGAGCCATCCCCTCAAATGTGTTCCTTGATGTTGTACTTTGCTGCTGTCCTGACCTTGATACTTTGGATGTTCAAACAAAGGCTCCTTATTTTGCTGAAGCTGGCCCAAAAGGAGCCAGTTGACTTGGTCCTGCACAGAAAAATGGAAGCATTTTTTGTTGGTACCTGGTGTCTCTGTAAAGGCTGGTGCTGATCCACACTCAGTTCTTGGTCATCCTGCCACAGCTTCCTGGCCATTGCAGGGGGAGGGAGAGGCAGAGAGCCCTGGAATGCTCTCCTGTCTGGCTGACACCAGGCTCTTGGCAGGAACATCTGTCTTGTCTCTCAGCAGAGACGAAAGGGACTCCTGTAATCAGGGCTTTGAGCCTTTACAGCCACTTTTGTCACTTTTAACCAAATGTAATGAAGTTCAACATCTTTTGATTCTCTTTGAAACTTTGGTCTAAGTAGAGAGTTCAGCTATTGGCTTTTCCTGTTAAAATCTTAAAGCTGAAAGCTTTATGATCTTGAGGTGTTTATAAGTTTTACGCTTTTTTGACAGCCTTTGCATTCATATCTCTTGCAGTGCAGATTTGTGTAGTACATAAAGTAGCACCTTTTTAGATTGCATTTTCACACTATGGTCCTTTTTTTTTTCCTCCCCCCTCTTGGAATCAGCCCCCCCTTGTACCCATTGAAGTAACTGCACTCACAGTGTTAGTTATGCTTTTCTGGTTTGTTCATTCACTTAGAAGACATTTTTTATTCTAAATATATGAAAGCTTTTATATTTAAATAAGAAACATGTAAATTATCTGGCTTATATTTTGATCAAATAGCAATTTGTAATCTAGTGCCTAGACTCCAATATGCTGCTCTCAACCTGGATTTTCTAAACTCTTTTGAGATGTTAGGTAAGAAAATGTCAATATCTTTAAAGAAGAAATGTTTTATGGATGAAGAGAGATTTTTAAAATGTGAAAAGCAAGACTGAGTTGGAATTCCTCGACTGGAACAACTGACTAATTTGATGAAGAAAATGAGAAGAAATTTGCTAAACATATTCTTTAGCAACTGTCTTCTAATAATGAAGAAGCTATTCCAACAAAAACCATCACACACACACACAAAAGAGAATTTGATATTGCTGCTGAGAAGGCTCAGGATGACTTTGACTATTGGAAGAAGATCAAGTGTGTTGTCATGCAGATCACTGGCTCCCTTGCACAGGCAGCAAGGGTGATGTAGATTTAAAAGACAGACCAGGTTTTTCAGAACACATGTAAGGAATTATCCCAAGTGGAAAATAAACTGTGTCTAATTTATGGTTAATTCATAGCTTTGAGATTTTATTTTAATGGCCAGATTAGGAAAGAATGATGAGACTTGATCTGGTGGACCCTGAGATCCTTGTTTTTCCCCAGATCTCTGGGTGAAGGATCTGGATTTTTTCCTCATTAACCAGCTCTGTGTGTAAGCCTGAAGTCAACAACTTCTGGACAATTGATTGCACCTGAGCCTACTTTTGTGAGTCTTGGTAGTCACCTTACACTGAGCTGAATAATAATTGAAATGTGACTGCTAAATAGGATACTGGAGGAGAATAGAGTCATCAGCCAAAGAGCTCAATAAAACAGGATAACCAAAGATGCAAAATGGAAGTAACCAGAGGCAAAGAAATCAACTGAAGAATCAATCAGTGTAAAAGCAGCACAGGGATGTGTCAAGAGAAACGTGGTACAAGGGTTGTGCCCAAACAAGAGAGCTGGGGGGACACTGAGCTGGCTGTACCAGTGGTGACAGAGAAACCCCTCAAATGGCCTGGGACACCCAGCAGAGAGCAAAGGATGGAGACAACATGGGGAAGTGCTCTGCTTTTTGGGGTACAACACGAGATCATTAGGAAATTTCTACTAAAACTCAAGGAGAAAATACATGTTGGAATTCTGAGACATAGTAAAAACCTCAGTAAAAAATGGCAAAAGGTGAAAGCACAGGATCTGTCAAATCACAGTGAATATTGAGTAGAACACAACTTGTTCAGAACAAGACTTACAGAAAACATCCAGGACTGAACAAGTAGGAGAAAGTAAAAAGAATGTAGATCTCTTTTGGAAAATAAGATGAAATAAATACTAAATACTTGCAGAATGTATGAGCAAGGCACAAAAGATAATTTATGAGGTATTTTTAATAAGAGGGAAATTGGTGCAGCTACAATATAGCTGAATCTACTAATATGTGCCTTGAAAATAGGTTTAGCAAGTCATTTCACAGAAATGGCACATTTTGGAAACTTAGGGCCACCAAAAGCCTTGATTAAAGTAATAGTAAACAGGTACAGTTACAGAAGAAGCCAACAGAAGGAATTTCCATAATGACAGGAGTGGGATGAGGATGCTGCTGCTGTTGTTCTGTTTAGCATTGGTTTTGAATTAAAAGATGAAGAGAAAGGGGAGAAAGAATCATATTTTATGAGAAAACAGTGAAAACGCAGCTTCTCAGAGGATATTCATCTTATGGCTTCATTAAAGAACCATCAGAGGTTCCTTGGAGAAACTCAGACCAATAAGCAGAAACTCAGACTGAGGTTCAGCATGCAGAGATAAGGAATGAAGTCTGAGACAACTTAAAAGGGACTGTGAAACGAGAGTTTGAGGAATTTCAGATAACTGTTCTTTTGCTTTTGCCTCTTGTTTGATAATAGTGCTGTTTCTTGTTACCAAACCGAGTCTCTTGCTTCAGGAAAGCTATCTTCAACATAAACTTGTTAAAAAGGGAATGTGTGGGCAGTAGCACCCTGGAAAGCTCTGCCTTGAGCTTCAGCCTAATGGATCTCAGTCTTGAGCAATCTGGAGAGGCTGACAGTGGAGAGTGCTCTGATGGCTAAGGTTATGCATCTACTTTATATCAATTTTGAATGCAGTTTTAAGTGTTTGAATGTTCTCAGTGATAGGGTTATCAAGTCCTTTTCCCTCTTGCTAAATCTAACAAATAATTGGGCAATTTCCTGCACCTCTTGATCCAGGTAAATGATAATCAAGTGCTCACTTTCCCCCTGCTATCTGTGACCTGGGAGACTGTGGGGGTTTGATGTTTGCTTTAAATGAAATTTGGAAACATTTGTGAAAGTCATTTTGCTTGGTTATAAGTAACATTCTTATCCTTCTGCAATATTGTAGCTGAAGATCACATAGAAGGTGCTTAATTCTCTGTTGTGCCATAGTATTGCAAAAACAAACACAGCCTTTAGTGTCTTGCAGCAGAAATGCTGCAAAAAAGTTCAGATAGGGCGTTCACTGGCCTAGTAAATACTATATTGAGTTGGATATGGACCTTGTATTGCATGCAAGAGAAAAAGGAAAGGGATTTTATAATTTATTGTACCTATGCTAACTGAGGCAAAGAAAGCATCTAGCTCTCCTAGGAAGAAACAGAATTATGCTAAGATTTGAAAAAAAATATGTTTAATACCTAAAAAACCCCTGATATATGAAAATTTATGATTTTTGCCTTTAGACTGTTGAGTTGACATGTAAAGAAAACCTTGTTTTTATGAGATACTTGGGAAATTATTCAAAATTATAAGTTTTCTTATAATACTTTTATAAACTTATAATTTTGAAAGAATGTAGCAGTAATCATGTAAACACAGTGATGGATTGATACCCATCTGCTTGGTTAGGAAGAGTTGCTACTTTAGACTAATTGCATCATTACCTTTAGTTTGGTATAATTCCAGGTTTTTTTATTTTTCAAAATAATAGTATGCAATAGGAAGAAAAAAAGTAAAGAAGAGCTGAGAAAATAATAGCTGCTCAGAGGATGTTATTTCTTGTCTTGGTTTTCTGTTTTTAACTGACAGTGTGGTACAGAATTCTGCTAGGCAGAAGCATGCCAAACTGATTTTTATAATCATCGCTATTATTACTGTTTATTACAATAATATACTTTAAATTTACAGTTTTGAGCCATCACTGGTATAGAAGGCTATACGTGTAGCTATACATACCTAATTATTTGTGGAAGGTATTAGTATTGTAAACACAGCTTATCTTTGTATGAGAGTGGCATTAATAACAGAGTTTCATAAATGCCAACATCCAGTACGATAATTTCAAGACTCTCTGAAAATATGGTGCATTGTAGCTGAAGATGTTCACAAATGCATGATGGGGAGGGGGAGGAGGGCTGTTTTGTGCTTAGAATGCTTTCTGATGCATAAATATTAGCATTAAATAATTTTGAATACCTTGTTTTCTAAAAAGATTAGTAGCTCTTCTCTGCGTGATAAATTGTGCAAGAGTTATTGTTCACACCAGTCTTTGTACTGTATTATCCTGTGTAGCTTTAAATAACCCAGCCCAAATTACACTCAGCAAGCTGTTGGGAAAGCTTGGAGGAATCTCAGAGCTGAAGGGCCAATTTGTGCCCTGACTTACATCCTGTGCAAAAGCACTCACTTCGTGCTGCCTCTAAAGGATATGAGGAAGGAAAGGATGTAATCTGTAGCTTTTGTTTTATTATTTTTATTTAACTTGGTTCTATTTTTTTTCATGTGTGGTTCGATCCTCCTGCAGAGGAACCTTGTGACTGTGTATGGCTGGTTTGTAGCTAGCAGCATTTCACCCTCTCTTGCTTGGCATCTCAAATGTTACATGAAAATCTTATTAAAAAAAAAAAAGAGCTTGTTTACCAAAACTCTGGTTTATATTGGATCACATTTGAAATCTCGAACTTCACACTTGAAAATATTGCACAATAATGTATTGTTTCTTTAAATTGGTAAGTCTTAAATTGGTAAGTCTTTAATTGGTGCATCCCAGTTATTTTGGTTTTGTTTTTATTTTTTTCTGGTGCATCTGGATTGTCTCTTCTCAGTGACCTTTTTGCAGTCCATGTTGCTCTGATTTAGGAGCTAGTCTGCATGTAAAGTCCTAGGCACTGGGGAGACAGGCAGTGTTAATGTGGTTTCTCTATATTTGATTTGAATCACCAAAGATCCAACATGCTATTGTAAAATGAGGAGTCATCATTTTGCTTGATACTTCTCCCTATCTTCTAATGGTCTAGGAATGACTTCTTATGCCAGGAAAAAGGGAAACTGAGGTAAGGGTTCTTTGGAAATATCCCCCATCTCACTTAAGAGTTTTTAATCTGATTTTGCTCCCCGATGACTCCTGCAGCAAGAAAGCCTCAAATTCTGGGTATTGTGGAGTGATTGGCAGGACGTAAGACAAGCAGAGCCATTCAGACATAGACCTAGTATTAATTCAAGCTGTGCAAATAATTAAACACACCAAGTGAAAGAGGTGAACTGAGCAGTTTCCACTGAGTTTAAGGACAAGGTGAAGAATTCCACTTTTATTAACGACCTTGGGAATAAAGAGTCTTTTGTAAGGCCATCCATCTTCCAGTAATTAGAACTGAGTCTGTTTAACAAGGAGGGTGTGAGGCCTGGTGCTGCATTTGCCTGTTTGGCTGTCCCTCCCCATGCCTTGTGCATGTTCACTGCTCAGTGAATGCCACTGAAATGGGAGGGACTGGTTTAGCTCCTGGTGCTTCATCATGTGGGAGTGGACTTTGTGAATGGCTCCTCCTGAGCTGCTCTTTTATTAGTTCTGCTGTCTGTCCCTCCAAATGCTGGAAGTTCACCTCACTCCTGATTAATTAAATGAAAACAAGGATAATTTCAATGGAAAAGGAAAAAACCCAATGCAACGTGTAATTGGTGTCTAATTCACTGATCCTCCTGTTGTTGTTTCCAGGTTAGGAGGATGCTCACCCTGTACAATTGCTAAGCTAGGAGAAAGCTGGTGGATGACTGGAGAGTAGAAGAAATTCAAGAGTAGTTGTGCCACAGTTCAGTGCTAGCCACTGTTTGTTTCCACAACACTTTAATTTGGCAGTAATTGACTTGGAGGAGCAGGTTTGGAGTGACAAGAAACAGAAAATAAATGAATTTTTTTGTGATTAATGGCTTCAGAAATAACTGGCTTAGCATAACTTGCTGGATCTAACACTTCAGTCAGGGTTACTGTGTAAGCTGAGTTTGTCTTTTCTGCCATTTTACATTTTCTGGGCACTCAGTCACAAGTTTGATTATCAGACATTTTGGCAAAATTAAAACAATTTGAAAAGTTCACTGAACCTGCAAAAACAGCCTGTAAAATTGCTGGTAGATATCATAGACTAATGAGAAAAATTAATGTGGGTCAAACATAGCTGTGGTTAACCTCTGCAACACACCTAAGATATACAGTCTTTTACTAATTGATTGAAGGAAATTGTAATCTGCACTTGAAATCCAATTTAAACTATAATGTACAAAAATGTTTCCAAAAGGAGACTAGCCTTTATTTGTTACATCATAGAAAAGGAGCTGGGGAAAGCAAGAGCTTCCAGATCAGATCTTTTATCAGTGCTGTAATACATTTCCATTGCACTGTGCAGAAAAGGAAAAATCAGTCTTCATATCATTTATCTCCATCAAAACCATGGAGTTTGTCTCCTAGGATTCCTCCTTGAGTGGCCTTTTGAAATTTTTGCATAACCTTGGCACATCTTCTATCCAAACTGTTCTCTCATTACCTTCTTTATTTCAGACTAAGTTTTCTGCCTACTCAAGAAGTTAGAGAAACAGCTGTCAGTAAGAATTCCCACTGACACTTTCTTCAGGTACCTAAAAGCTTAAGCCTTGTGTAGGAAAGCTGTCATGAAATCAAAGATGAAAATTTCAGTTTGCTCCAGTCACAATCCAGCATTAAGAAGTGCCTTGGTTTAATGTTTCCCTATAGAAAGTTTTGGAAACTTACCCCTGTGCAAGCATAATTTTTGAAAGTTCCTTTAAGGAAGTTATTAACTCTGCTGGCATATGGAGAATTTATAATTTCTGCAAGTGTTATATAGGAGAGACCCTCTCATGTAAGCATATGATGCATTTAACTCATGTTATGAAATCTGCCTCTATATCTGGCAATGATTTCAAAATTTCCTGAGTTCTCTGTTTAAACTATAACAGAACTTCCAAGCACAAACTGTCACTGAAGGGGAGCTAAAGTTATGGTATGTTATACTTAGGTAGAAAATATTAACAGAATATTTTAATTGTTTAGGTAAAGCAGACACAAAGTGGTGATGCGCACATTTTCCAAAGTCGTGTTAGCATTTACTTTTGGATTCTAGGCTGATGATGAACCTCTCTCTTTGTTCCCTATCTCCCAAACACTTTGTCTGATGTGATTCTGAAATGCATTTCATCTCATGCAGATAACAAACACTGGTTCTGCTGACTAAAATTTCAAGATTTGATTTGAATTTTTTTGCTGTTATTTCCAACTGCATGAGGAACTGGGGCTCTATTTCTCCTTTTTCTCCCCCTCTGCTCCCAAAAAAACAGATGATGTTTTTCCCAAAGGGCTGTAATCCTCCCAGATGGCCACTCCCCCATGACCAGCTACCCCCACTTGCATCTCTTCTAAAATAGGTGGCTTTGAAATGTTTTGCTCTTTTCCTTTTGCAGTATGAAAAGCAAATCCTTGATGTGGAGCTTATGGATGATGCCTGCACAGGTAGGAGTGTAACAGATGACTGGTGAAAATAGGGACATTTGACATTTTTCTTGTAGTGCTACTACATGTGTATCTAAATCACATACTTCCAACTGTGGTTTCTTTTCTGAGGTAATATCTGTGATTAGAATTTTTGTTGGAACTTAGGAATAATTTCCCCAAACCCTGTGGATTGGTTTAACCAAGGTGGTTTGCCTGCTTCTCTTGGTGTTTGGTGGTCACTCCTCTGGCTCACAGAGAGCTTTGGCTGCTCATGCCCTTCCCTCCAACACTGTTTAAGTTTTAGGACTCTTTCATGTTTAACACTCACTGTTTTAAGACTCTTCCTTGGGTCTATAGCAAGTCCTGCTAAAACACAAGGATTAATAATTGTCTTTTCCCTAAAAACCCAATGCACCCTGGCAATTATGGCATTATTGTTGAAGACTGTTTACTATGCTGCCCCCTAAAGAAGCTTCATTTTAATTTGTCTGAATTAAATGCTAAAAGCAGCTCAAATATTGTGTTTTCTGTCAGGAAGCACAGCCACATATATAGGCGTGCTACTGAAGCTGACAGGGACTTGAATTACTGCTGTAGAAGGTTTTACATGTTCTGTATGTTTATATAAATTTCCTTTCAAACTTGGAAAATTTCCTTTCCAACCTTGCCAGGTTTTAAAATGAGAAAGTGAATTTTTATGGTCCTGTTGCAATGGAAAGGTTGACCTGAGTTTGTCACGTGAATGACTTCAATTAAACGAAAAAATAAGTAAATAATGGAATTAGAAGAATCTATATTATTCTATGAAGTCCTTAGAAAACTAGCACCATAACTTCACAAATGCAGCAGATAAAGATATTTACATTTAGACTTATTTTGGTTCTTTGCTGCTTTCTTTTCTCCTCCTTAAAAAAAACCTAAACAAAAAACACCACAAAACACTGCTTTAGGCAAAAGCTGTTTCCATCATATTATTTTTTTCCAAGGTAAAGACTCAGTGCCTAGACTTTTAAACAAGTGCTTTATCCTTGAAAATTAAAATAAAATATTTTCATGTAATCAGTAAATTTTGTTATGAAACTTTACAGCAGCTATATTAAACGATAAGAATAACTACTATTTTGAAATTCTGAACATCTCATAATTAGACTAGCCTTTAAGAAATATTCAGAGTTAAGGCACATTAGAATGTATTCCACAACATGGAGACAGCCCTGACAAAGAAACATTATTCTTAGATTTACAATTAATTACCCTTATGTCTATACCTTGCATTCAATTTGCATATCTTAAAAGTGCTGTAAATTTCATAGCACTCCCTTGTTATTTAAGATCATTCTGCTTTGGTAAAAGTTTCCACAGTGATAACTTTCTCTTGATTATGTAGTTGTGAGGTCAATAAATTTGGCTTTACTTGGCTCTACAATGTTATAATTTTTCTTTTTTCATGTTGTTTTTCATTATTTTGCTCCTTGTTCCTCCTGCCCTCTCATTTATAATCCCCTGAAGAACCAGTAGATAGAGAAGTCTGGCTCGAAGACAAAGTGAGTGGTCAGATCCTCAGATGTTATCTTTTTCCCAGAACGCTCTGGTACTGGGTGTCTGACATGTTCTATACATCTTTCTGGTGCCAACCTCATTAAACAAATGCACCTTGATGTATAGCTCTCAAGAAATGAAATTTCATGCCATGAATTTGCTCTATATCAGCTCATGTTCTCCCTCTCGCTCCCCCATCCTTTTCTACTCCAGGAGTCATTTTATTTGTTCTTGATTTCAAGCATAATTTTACACAGTGACCCTCCATAATTTTGCACCCTGAGGTTTGTCAGTGTTTTCTGATATTTAAAGAAATATCCATGTTTTCTGCTCCCAGCTTGGTGTTTCCTGCTTTCTAAATATGGAATCCTTGCCCCTGGCCTAGGTGTGGTACATTCAGGAGTGGGTCAGAATATTTACTTTGGTCAGATACCTGTGGGGATTTTCTCTAAATATTAGACATGTTGCAGCATGTTTGCTGTAAACTCCATAGACTTCTATGAATAATTATATATAAATGTGTTCAACCTGTGTTTTATGCTCTAATTCAAAGTTAACACAATAGACTGGAAGCCAGAGGGATGTTGAACACTTTGCCAGAATAGTAAATATTACTCTCATCCTTTTTCCCCCCATTTTTGCCCCATCAGCTTAAAAGAATTTTAAAAAGAAATATGTTTTCAAACTAAAATAAACCTTCTTTAATGAGACTATATATTATTTACAGAAAAATGCCACTAAACTCAATTAGTACTGGTCTCACCACTGGGTAGAATTGAAGTTGTTGAATTTTTTTAAATGTAGTTCATTGAAGTCATTACTGAATCTGGGGCAATATTCTATTTTTAATCAATTTTAAAAATATAATGTATGAGAAAACAACAACACACTGTATGGATTTTTGTAGATTCACTCCTGCAAAAGATACACAGACAAATGCATAGAGTTTATGCCCATCTTTTTTTTTACTGAGAAAAATTGTTTGAATGTTACTTTAAACAGGCAATTCCTTATTGCCACCCCCAGTATTGTTGATTGGTCGCTTATTAGAGTTATTTAAAAAGTTATTATTGCAGCTTCTTTCACTTAATATTTTATTGTATATCACTATTATTTAAAATTACTTAGCTGGATAACAGCAGCCATCCAAGACATTGTCTGTTGCTCAGAAACAGAAATAATAAAATAATGGAAAGCAGAGCTATTGTGTTTAATGACTGGTTATACTTCATATATTAAACAAAACCTCGGGATATAGTACTTTGAAATGCTTTCTTACTGAGTGATCCAATCATTGTGAACTTTAAATGTGAATATATGTTTTTAAAAGGGAAGAATCTGTCTTTTTTCTCTTGGGACATGAAGTTGAAGTCACAGGAAAGAACAGGTTGCGAGATTTAACCAGTATTTTCATCTCTGCCTTCTAATATATAAATAATTTTGAAGAACTAAAGTATCCACTTTTAACCTTATTTTAATAGGTCTGATACAAGCAAGTGTTGAATATGGCACTATTCTATTAGATTATAATATAACATTACTATTAAAATGATTTTTAAAAACCTTCCCAAAATTCCAATAACAGTATTTCATGGAATATAACATGGTAGTGGAGATTAGCTAGCCCTAGAATACCTTGGCAAAAGTGTTCAAGTAGCAAGAGTTTTTCTAGTCTTATGTCCTATATACATCTGTTAAATTACTCAGAGATCTCATTAAATAAAGCTAATGTACTTGTAAAACAGTAGGGAGAGACAGTATATCATTGTAACTGTTAGAAAGAGCCATTCTGGCAAGGAGGGAGCCAGGAAGGCTTGGTGTATGCTGGTCAGTGGAGATGTTTCTGGGCCATAAATCTTGGCCCTTTCCTGCCTAGTTATTGTGTATTTCTTTAGGTGAGAGATTGATTGTAGCAATGGAAGATGAATTTGCCCATAGACCCTGTCTCTTTTTTTTTTTCTGTATACTCCTGATGCCTCGCCAAGGTGATAATGCTCTTCTTTTTTTTTTTTCTGCAATCATTTGTTTCAGATTAAAAGTGTGAAACTGCATGGGGAAACACAAGAAGGCTTGTCTCTGCAGACAGGCAAAGGTGAGGGCATGAAGATGTATAACTGTCCCAGGTGGGAGAAGAGTACAGTTCACCCCCTCAGGATTTGAATCAGGTTTGTCTGAAGGAGAATGAAATAGGGTAAAATTGAGAAAAAACCCTGGCTTTTCTTTATTGTGCAATTTGAGGATGGTATTTCAAATTTTTTTTAAAGTATGGCTGTGTTATGCAACTAAAATGTTTTCTGTTATTATAATATTCCTTACCTGTATATTTCCTGCTGAGCAAAAGGCTCAAGAACTGCCCCCTGTGTGTGTCCTGCCCTGCTGTTTGTGCTGCAGACTGAGCAGGGGATGCTTTTCAGGAATATATATAGATGCTGAATTTATAAGGATCAATATAGTCACAAATGTTGTACAACATGTCAGGATATCATAAAAAGCAGGCAGTTCTATATAAAATACTATCTTAATCTCAGGGATTTTAGAGCCTCATTAAAATGTGGGTAAAGTCCATATATGGAATGGCAGCATTCAAAAGGTTGAAGTTGTATATCTGTGGTGCAGAGGTTTTAACCATTAGATTTGAATGTCAGTCGACTCATTTGATCAGAGTTGATATTAATGTGTAACAAGTTGAGATTATGGGATGCATCATATGCATCTTATGGGATTTGTCATTTAAGGTTTGGGGAGCAGGATAAGTAAAAACTTGTCCCTTCATTTTTGAAATCCGAGGTTCTAAAATAGAGATGACAATGTGAGCATCTTGTAGCAATCAAATTTCTCATCACAGGACTGCCAGGCAAAGCCTTTATAAGTCCTGCTAAGAAAAGACTTCACTGTTTAATTGGGCAGAAAGATGGAGTGGCCTTTCCTGGTGCCAGAGGGGCAGTGGGAGAGCTGGATTGTGGCTGGAGTGGGAACCTGCTCAGAACAGACACGTTAAAACACAAGGGGTAATGTCTGCAGCTGATAGCAACCTTAACACTGAAAATTGCAAATACCCAGGTTCTTGCATGTCTATGGAATTTAGCTGTTCTAGCTTTGTTCTTTTTTTTTTTGGTTTTTTTTTTTTTCCCTTCACTAAAAGGTTGTAGCTGTTCCCACCTGCAGTGCTGTTTGCCAGATTTGTGGCACTCTGGTATCTTGCTGTACACATCTGCCAGGCAAAGTTATCTGGTGGTGAGAAATCTGAGGATTCCCAGTGTTTTTTCACAGAGAAACTTTGAAAGTCAAGCAAATACTTTTATCTTGACCTTTCTGCAAGGCTGCCCCATATTCACTAGTTGTCAGCACATGTTTGTCTGGAGCCATTCGTCACTGCCATCCGTCACTCCTCTGCCATTCCCATCAGTCCCATTATCTGGGATCAGGAGAGAGCTGAGGATGTAGCCTGAAGGATCATTAAACCTCAGCTTCCAGGTACTGCAGGTAGTCCAGGTGGTCTGTTGTTATTTATAATAAAGAAACAACACAGCAGAACTGCCTGGCAGTGGCCCATGAGGCCCAGAGAAAGGACGGGCTGAGGGATGTCATCACTGAAGGACAGCTAAAAGTGGACTTTCTTCCTCCCACACTGTAAGCAGAGAGGATTTATTGAACATCTGTTCAGTACATGGCTGGGAAGATTGATTAATTTAATTGCTCACACTTTGCTTAAGTAACATTTGAATACCTAATGTCAGGTTTGAAGGATATTACAACATTTACTTGCACACCTTTTTAAAGAGACAGAGTTTCTCATTGCTTTTTGTGTCTTTCAAGGAAGTTGAAATGCATCCTGAAATTTACCTTGCCCAGAGGTCTGGGAAAACTGGAGCAAGTGGGAAAAGCTTCTTCCTTCATAAATGCAGGTAGATAACTTTTGTGTTTTAACCATTGTGGTAAATTATTAATGTAATGAGGTGGGATCGTCCTCCCTGAATTGTGGTAATTTTCCTTCTTGTATCCAGGATAAAGACAATTCAGCATATTTCAGTACCCTTTAAATAATATCATGGTCACATTGGAGGAGAATATAAATTAAATTCAGTATAATTTATTGCATGTTCTATTCAGAGATGGTATTTGGGAAAAAATTCCTGAGATCCTCTTGATGAATCTCACCTATGTAGCAAGGGGAAAACATTAAACAGTGAAACATTAGTGTTGCTTATTTCTATACATGTTATATTCATTTGATATATATATTTGAATTTCTCAGCTGTATAGCTCTGAAAAGTTTATTTGACCAAAGTCTGATCAAAAGTGATGAAATCCAGCTGAAGGTATTAACAGGCACTTCAGAATATTTGGCCCAAAATCTAAGCCTTGAGCAAGTATACCACAGTTCCCCATACTTACAGGAGCAGGGAATGTTGATATTATTGCCTGTATGTCTGTGGCAATGTCTGTGACTACCAGCAAATGCTTATTGTCTAAAGGTAAAACTTGTTTCACTGCAGTGTAGAGTGCCTTTACATTTGTCACCATCAGATGTTAAACTGAGAAAAAGCAGACTGATAGATAGGGTGCATGTGCAGAGACTGATTCCGTATGATTTTTTTCCATCCGAAAAGTGATTTTTTTTTTCTCATCATCTATGCTCTAGTAAAGATGTTCTTTGATCTCTTAGTACAGCAGTTCATTTTAAGTCTGATATACAGTCAGATATTCTATTAGATCCAAGATCTTTAACTATTTGTCTTACTTTGTGTGTAATTTGCTTTGGAACTCTTAGCCCAATAAATAGTAAATGATACTGACTTGCACAGTCTTGTATTTTTATTGTCTAAGATACCATATATAATGTTCTCACAACAATGCTTAACTCTGAGAGGGTAGGGATTAAACACTGCTACATGACTAATTTACTGCCTTACGACATAAAAAGCAAAGCTTGGAGAGAAAGGCCTCATATGAGGCTGCATAAAGCAGAGCAATAGTATCATGTAGTGGTACTTAATAACAGCGCTGGCATTTTGTTAGCATCTCTACAAGAAAAAAATTGTTCTTAGAGAAGGATAATCTACAGTCAAATCTGATTGAAGTCAAAAGAAACATTGGCTGATTTCTTTGAAAGATGCCCGTCTGTCCCTGAATTTGACTGTACACAATACATCCTGCACCAACGAGTCAGATTGTCAAGGCCAGAACCAGGTGCCTATGTTACTTGTATCCTTCTACATCAGTCATACTGTAGGGAGCAGACAATTAATTCTGGAGCAAAATTGAAAGTCAGAGGCAGAGTGTGAAAGAACAGAATGACAATAATAAAGTGCCCCTGCCTCACATTAATCTCCCTCACTTCAGGGCTGTCAGAGGCGGCCTGGCGGTGACTAATGCCAAGCTTTGCATACAGTGGTCACAGACATGAGCAGCATGCTCCCCTTACAGCGGCCGCGATTCGCTTTGTTGAGTTTCTGACTCCTGCGGAATCATTGGGAAAACATCGCCGCTGGTCAGGGGGAGCAGCACGGAGTTCCTTCATCATACACCTATTGATCGATGGGCAGCATTCCCAGGCTTGGCTCTAAAGGAAGGGAGAGGGGGAAAAAAAAATGGAGGAAAAAAAAAAGGAGGAAGAGAAAGAAAAAAGGAATCCTGACAAATGCAGTGAGATTAAACTAACTTTGTGAAGGGATGAGCTCAGCAGATAAGGATTAATAAGTTTATCTTTGAGTGAGTGCATATTACGTGCAAGTCCAGGAATCAGGACAAAATGATCTTACACCTCTATGGACACACTAATCCATTAACATTGCAAAAGACTTTGATGCACATTTGGGAATTGTGTTGCATTGATTTTATTGTCATCTTTTTGCACAAATAGTAAATAGGGTAACATTTAAGGAACAGTGTAATTATTCCCAAAAAGCAAGACATCAATGTAAAGTTTATTGTTGTAGACCAGACATTTTGACAGGAATACTGTAATATCCCAGAGGTGTCACTAGGTTACTGAAAAGGTTAAAAATTGGTGCATTGTGTCGGAGAAGAAAGGCAGTAACAACAAACAGCATTCAAAAAATCACAGGCACTTCTGTAAGAAAGTGGAAATGTGTCATGTAACAACACACAGCTTCTGTAAGTGGATTGCTGCACCGAGGAAGAAAGTGAAACACACCTAATGAAAATGCTTCCTCCACTGCCAGCATTTCAAGGCTCGCTCTCATTATTGAGGTTGCAAAAACAACTTTCCTCTCAGGTTCCTCCTTTTATTGTATCCAAACCCCACACATGCTCTATTGTGGAGTTTGAAAGGGCTGTGCCTGAAAATTTCATTTCTCTTCTCTGGTAGTCGTGGGAGAAAATTCCCACTCGAGACTTTATTTGCCAAACTCTGCTGTTTTTTCCTTACCAGCCACGTAACCTAAATCTGAAGGACAATGGTATTTTTTTACAGAGTGCTATTTGACAAGGAGAAAAGTACTTTTTGTCTTCTGTTATAGTTGACCAGTGGAGCAGCATTCATTAGAATCTGAACGAGAAGAGAGAAGGGGATGTATGGCAATTTATGGTATGTAACCAAGAGCAACATGTTTTATGTTTAAGTATATTGTTGTTAAGCATTCTAGAAGACTAGGAAAGAGCCACATAGGTCCCTTTGTATGCTGAATATAGTCTGTCATTGGATCAGGATTAAAATGTATTTACAGTGACATTTTGAGTGTTGTACAGTGTCAACAACTGTAGGGTTTGATTTCTTTTTCTAAGCAAATTTATTTCCATTATTAGCTCCCAAATCCTAGTTCTGACTTTGAACATTTTCCTAGCATTTCCAATAGTTTTTTCAAGCTACTCAGCTAGATGTGCAATTGTGTTTACTCCAAGAAGGAAATAGGAAGGGTAGAACATGTCTATCATTGAGGCATCAGTATGGTTTGAATTTGGGAGCCTAAACACAACTCTTCAGTGCCAAGGGAGGAAGTCTGCTATCTGGCAGCACTGACTTTTACCCCACTCTTGGATTAGCCCTTTCATGTGCTGCACAACATATTTTACAAGCATTATACAAAAAGCATAAGATGAAATATGCATATGGTACGTGCCAGACATTTCCAAGAGTACTGATATGAATACACTTAACAATATGTCAGTCCCTCACCTTTGGGCTCCATTTCCATGTTGTTCTAAATTCTAGGGGGTTTAAAACCCCTTATGGGTTGGTTAGGTGCCTCCCAAAACACCACCCCTCAAGCAGTTTTTGGCAGGGGGGGTGTTTTGGGAGGCTGGTGAAGGCACCTTTCATTTGTGCAGTCCCTGGAGGTTGTCATTAAAAAAAAAAACCTTTTGGTTTTACACACACAATTCCACTCCTTCCTTCCCTTTGTGAGTTTAGACCTAACTTTTTCCATCTGTTCATGGATAGTCCTTTTCTCTGCTGCCACAGGCCATGACATCCCAGGACTGATTTCATCTAGAGACCTGCCACTAATAAGTGGGGTTATGCCATTCCCTGCTTTATATCCAGCGCCTTTGGAGTTTTTCAGATGAGGTGGGGATGTGTTTTCCAGAGCTCTCTAAGGTGTATATGTAGCATGGTGGCTCTACTAGTTCTTGGAGGAATCACAGCTAGGAGCTGTCACTTGAAATGCACTGTTCTAAAGTTTTGAATAAATAATTGGTGTGTGAATCCTGCATCCTCAGCTGACCTAGATGTGGTGGATCTAATTATGTCAGAGCTACACACTTTTAAATGATTTTTTTTTGCCAATACATTTATTCTATTTCTTTTTAATTAACCAGGGCAGAAAAAGGGATTTAGCCATGTTTTCCTTTGTTTTTATAGGGTTGTTAAGTGTCTGATCTCTTCTAATACAGGAAAATATTGGTTTTTATTTTACAGAAACTATGAACAATTTATGTATAAATGGAAAAACAGGTCTTCAGTTGTTCAAGAAAACCAGCACTGTTATACAGAAAACAATGAATGAATCCTTTTTTCCTGCATGTTTGTAGAATGTGAGCTCTGCTGACCTCAAATCACTCTCAGTTTAGGAAGCTGTGAAAAACTATTCCCAAACTTCCCACTGAAGCTGTAGCAACTTGCAGAATGATACCGAGCTCTTTTGGCTACTGATGGGGCATACTGCTGATTCCAGAAAATCTGGAGAGAATTCAGGGCACACAGACTGGTTTCCCTTCAGCCAAGATGAAAAAGCCTGAATTCATTTCTCCAGATTGGAAGATTAAGAGGTGCTGAGCTGCCCAGATTGCATCCCCACTTCTATGCACAAAATTGGCCCTTGCTATATTTATATAATTTTGAAATGGAGAGAAATTAGAGCAGTCTCTAAAATATTGTCCGTTAGGGATACAATTGAAGAGAAATTCTATAAAATTTGTGAAATTAACACATTTGGAAACGAGTATGACATGTTAATAATAATAAAACAAATTCAGGAAAAGCTGTGTTCCTTCAGTGAGTATTCTCACTTTGCCATTCATGTCCAGCTTGTATGGGCACTATTTTGGTACAATCCATAAAAAGCAGGAACACTTCTGCATAGTGAGAAAGTCCATATTTGTGACATGGATTATGTTCATTTCTTAAAGTGGTGTCTTCTCACAAAGGCTTGTTATGTTTCTGTGGTGGTTTTTTTTTCTGGTTTCAGGGAAATGTGAGCCCCTTTACACATTGCCAGCTTTTAAAGGAAAGGCAAAGCTTCCCCTTAGCTGTAATTGTTATTATTGCTTGTGGTGCAAATAAGGGAGATGTCCTGTGATTTTAATGGAAACAGGGAGTTCTCTTAACTCTGTTTCAACCACCTGTAGCAGTTTTCTCCTCCAGCCCTCCAGTGTGCATTTGCAGGCAGCAGTGACCACCAGTACCCATCTGTGTTGGACTTTGATTGGAGAGAAATGAAGATTACAGCAAAAAACACCTGAATTAGTAAAAAATTGATCAAATAAGGTGCCAGTTCTTAGGATAGTTCAGGTGGAGAGGGACCTCAGGAGGTCCCTTCAGTCAGTCTCCAGCTCAAGCTGCTCTGCCAGTGTTTATGGCTGTTCTTATTTCAGCACTCTAAAGTTCTGAATCTGCTTCTGACTCTACATTCACTAAAGCTGTGGGGAGCTTGGGTTCATCTTCATAGTTAGCACTTCTTAAATGTCTGTCCAATCTGCCTGTGAGGGTTGCATTCAATTCCCTGTAACCTTTAGAAGAGTTTTTTTGGTTGTAGATACAGCAAAGACAGACTTGTCTTCTCACTCAGCTCTGAAAGCTTTCGTTTTGTTTGACAACATTTGTACTGAGCTTGGCTCATCCTCTCACAAGGATAAAGTATGCAAACTTTACATAGAAGTGGGCAGAAAATTTGGCTACACTTGTTTGCTATAGCAAACACCAACTCACAGAAAGGCAAACATTATACTGATTTTGTTCAAACTTGAAGAAAACATGTCTGGTGCCCAGTATGGAATTTTGGATCAAAATGACAAAGGAAAATGCAGAAGCAACTGCAGTTTGAGACCCAGAGTATTTATATGGATGCTGCCTATTTGGATTTCTCATCTTGTTTTATTGTTTACTCCCACCATCTCTCTCTCAACCCTATGAATCATGCTTTCTCCAGGTGTGATACTTTTGAAATGTCAAATTCTCTGTGGCTTGGAAGAAAAAAAAAAACCCCTCATCATTTCCATCTGTACCACATCAAGCTATGAAAGCTCATCTTTCGTGGGCTGAAGTCCTGCTTCCAGAGAAGCAGCCTGTGGCTGTGCTGGTTTGATGCCCTCGTGCCATCCCTGGAATACAGTGCAGGAGACTGCTTAGAACATTTAGTGCCACTCTGGAGCGAATTGCACTGGAGCCAGGCCCTGCTCTGACACATTTCCATCCATCCCCTGCAATGCATGTGGCAGCAGTATTCCATCTGTTTCTAATGAGGCATAGCGGGGGAGGAAATCTTGTGCATAAACATCTCCCACATCACTTATGATTCCATTGAAGAACATCTCTGCAGCACTATTTGTTTGTGACAAAGATTTTTAGCTATTTGTTTATTTTAATACCTGTGGGTGTCAAACAGAAGAGATTAGCCAGTTCCTAAACCTGGCAAATTCCTTGGCTGGAATTTTTCCTGTATTTTGAGAGCCAATTCCAGCACAAATTCTTGTTGTAAAGGTCTCGCCTATATTCTCTAAAGTACAGATAATAATTTTGTATGTATCTATTCTATTTTAGGGGTGAGGCAGTTGTACTAGATCTAACTCTAAACAAAGAGCAAGATGTTCTTTATTTAACTCCAGTTATAAACATGTTATAGCAAAATATAAATGGAGGGCGAAACAAAGGAACAAAAACTACCACTTTGCAGAGGCATTCTTTTAAAATGTACTTTTCTTAGTAGGGAAGAGCACTGCAATTTTTTTAGAGACAAATAGTTTACTGTGATGTGTATGAAATAGAATTTTGATAGACAGAATAAGCTGCAATCCAGTTCTAAACTATAGATTTTCAAGCAGATTGATGCAACAAATTGTTAGCAAATAGCAGTTTGCAATTTGATGCTAATTAGACATAAGGCAAATATGTGCCATGACAAATTAGCAGCAAACCATACTGAAAAGGATTAGCAAGAGCTGGCACAGAGACTGCTCGATTTTGCATACTTCCTTGTCTTAGTCTAGGAGGTCTGAGCCAGTTTTCCTTCTCTGTAAATAAGAAACCAGAGCAGAGATCACAGGCATGCTAGAATGCCTTTAATTGCATATTTGAAATGTTTTAACTCTCTCTTAATCCCATGGAGGCTTTTCTCCATACCACCAGCTTTATTATCCTGGGAGATGATCAAGTACTTTATCCATTTAATATTATAACTAAATACATTATGAGGTAAGTAACTCACAGGGTTATTTACTCTAGCAAGTCTATTGTACTTATAGATTTAAGAAAAAGCCCCATTCTTATTCAAAACACCTTTGCTTAACTTCCTGCAAACGTGTTTTTCAGCAGATTTAATTATTCATTTCATTAATAAATTAATTTTTGCTAGAGGATTATCACATTTCTTTGTTGATGTGCACAATGCCATTGTGGTAGTTAGTGTAGATCGAACTCATCACCATATCCAGAAGAGATAATGCAGTTGTGTTTTCAAACCAGAGAGAAGCAGGAGGTGATTTTTCAGCCAGTTCTTCAGACCTATGCCTGAATGCCAACACAGCTGTAAGTATGACTTCAAAACTAAAGCAAAATCTGCTCTTGAATCTTTGAAGGGTGACATAATTTTGCTAGGATCAAGAATGCTAAAGAAAAAATGCAGCAGAAATATCTGTTTTTTAAATTTAACCAGCTTGTTCTTTCTTTATGTGGTGCTTTTTTGTTTAGTTTTTTTTAAGTTAGGAGTTTCTGAGGTAAGCCATCACATTCCCCAAGCTTTCTACTCATATTTACTGGTGTGTACTTCAGTTTGGATATGTAAAATGACATGTTTATACTTCAAGGAATTATTGGGTAGATCAGAGGTTCTTCAATAGAGTTTCTCATTCAAATCTGACTTTCTAGGGCATACAAGACATTTAACTTACTAGGCTGATGGTTGTTGTCTAAAATTATATATATATATATACACACATATATTACATTCCCAGCATTCCTATGTCTATATATGGATGAAAAAGATTGTTAGAAATAGTTCAAAGGTGCTAGAACATTATGCAGTTAGATGTAAACACACATTTCAGTTACTAAAATAAATGAACTGGGAAAATAAAAGGATATTATGCACAAAAGATTGTTCTTAAGTCTTAGAGAGAATTCCTCAGACAATTTAAACCAGATCAGTAACAAGTTTTGCCACAGTACTGTCTTACCACATAAACAGTATGATAACACACTATTAAGGATTTACAAAAAGGTGATGAAAGTAGTTGTGCTGTTTAAAAAGAAAAAAGTGAAAACTCCAGGCTTTCCCTGCAATTTCTGAAGGCATCTATATATTCTTCACATGAAAGGCACTGTTCTGTAAAAGCTCCTGTGTGCACTGAGGCCTGGAAAAGGTGATTCTGGTATTGCCAGGCTGTCTCACTGAGTGTTTGCCTACTCCTTTTTGCCAATGTTTTTGCCCACTTGCCACATCACATCAGAAATTTGGGCAGCAGTCTTTATGCTGGTGCAAAGTCTTAGAAAAGATAATTGATTGCCCCCCGGGCACAAAGCTTTGTTTCCTTTTTGCTGTCCCTGCACAGGCTCGTGGTGAATTCTTGGTAGGCAGTTATTTGCTTGTATTAAAAGAGTGTAGCAAGCAATCAGCAGGCAAATGTAGGCTGAAAATTGTAATAGTTAAAAGGGATGTTGTTAAGAATTTTAGGATCACACGCAAAGTATAAATGGTTGTAACTTCCAAAGGGCAATTCATTTCTAGTCAAGCCTTTCCACGTGGAATCTTCCCTGACAAAAGCATCACCAATTTTCTGCCCATAATGTTTCTCCCAAGCACCCCCACTGCTCAGTTCAATGACAGCTTTCCTGGCAGTGCCTGAGCAGATTTTACATTTTCCTGTAGATGCAGTGTCAGCCCAGACCCTGCCTGCGAGAGCTTTGCTGCTTGCGGCTGCTGTGCAGGTGCACAGATGTTGTGCAGGGGATCTGGGATGTGCAGCACCCACAGATTTTGGAGCAGGTTGGATGTTGGCAATCTCCTCTGGGCAGCCACTGGCCACAGCCACCTCCCAGTTCCAGGCCTTGTCACCAGCTGTGAGCAGGGCGTTGCTTTGGTTTCTGTGGGATTGGGCTTGGATGTTTCTGTTCTGGTTTCTCCCACGTGGCTTTTGGGGAATACAAAGTGGTTCTGAATTTTTTCAGTGTAGATTTGTTTCTAAATAAGAAGAAAAATATAAAAATCACGGGGCAGGAAAATAATACTTGATGAAAATGAAACTTAGGTAAATTTTTTAAACTCCTAGAAACCAACACAATCACACAAAAAGCCCCCATAATAAAGAAAGGAGTAGTTTTGTGGGTTTGTGCAGGTTATTTCATTTGGCTTGGGAAAAGGTAGTAGATGTTCAGTTAGAGCAAATTCATCCTGATAAAGCACACATATTTTTTTGACAAATGTATTATCTCTTTAGATCATGGGATTAATAAGATACATTGTCCCCAGGAAAATATGTGCACTCATGGAGAACCTCATTGACATTGCTGCAGAGAGGTGAGTTCAAAAGGCCAGATATTAAAAACAGCTTTTTGAGGCCGTGAAGACAAATTTTTTACTTGAAACCGTAGAAATTTGCATTTGTATCACTTACAGTGACTGTACATTTAGCTAAGTTATGTGCACGTTTATTTGGGTAAAGATAAATATGCGTGAAAAATGCAGAGGTGCTACAAATTTGACTTTCCAAGTCCTGTTTGTTTCTTTTGCACCTGGGGATGAGAATCAGAGGATGGTTGTGGCTGGAAGGGATCTCTGAGCCCCAGGCAGGGTCACCTGGAGCAGGTGACCATGTCCAGGTGGACTTTGGATGTCTCCAGAGAAGGGGACTCCCCAAACTCCCTGAGCAGCTGTTCCAGTGCTCTGTCAGCCTCAAAGTAAATGCTGATGTGTGCTTAACTGTGTCAAGAACAACTTTGACAGTTTTACTTTAAAATCATTTAAGTTCTTCTTATCAATATTATTAGTATTTATAATGGAGATGGTATGATAGAATCTGACATTTCTGCCAGACATTGAAATATTTAGGGTTGCCTGGGGATTCTGGAATGCTCATAATAATCATGAAACATTTATTTTCTTTATCTGTATATCTAAAATTCATCAATGAATAAAAACAGGAGAATCTTTCAAAAAATAAACCAAAATATTAGCCTGCCATAATTTGTAGTTGCTTTCTTTTATCTGTTTAAGATGCTTGAATTCACTTTGTTAGCAAATTTCTCTTGACAAGCACACCTATTTATTATTACTAAGCATCCTTTTTAGGAATGTCTGAAATGACACATGTATTGTTTTAAATAAGATCATAGAGTTAATTTTTAACCACACAAGCAATGTAGTAAGAATAGAGTGAACAAAGCATAATTAATAGTTTTATGCCATTCATCAGGATCATTTTATTTGCTGCCAGCATATGCCAAATGAAAACATTTTTGCTTCAATTAAAAATTTTAAACAAGATTAAAGCTGTTGTCGTTGAAACCATAGAACATATATGCTTCTAAGTATTGTGTGCATTCCTGAATATTTGCATGTCCTCAGGCAAGGAGATGTCCCTGGGACAGCAGAGGTGTGTGAGAACTTCACCACTCTGCAGAGGAGAAGGCAGCAGCTGCTTCTGCATTCCCCCACTTAGAGTGACACAACTTCTCTCTGGTCTCAGATACACATTGCATTCTCCTCTGGAAAAGGAAGTGAAAGAAATAGCGCTGCATCTCTATTTTGTGTTTTATAGGGAAAAATATGATATCATAGCCACAGTATATTAGGTGCATGATGAAAAAAGTTTTTACTTTGTGTGTGATTTTTTTCCTTGCTTAGGGATTTATTATTATTATTAATTTGATTTGTTTTTAGTCTTTTAGAAAAAAACTGCATCATGTTTTAGTATATCTGTATTATTGCTGCCTCACTAGATAGGATCTTATCACTGCCAGGGACCCAGCTGTCTTGCTGAGTTACTGTCACAGCAAAAGATATTTTAAACACCAAAGACCTGTTTCATCCTGAATTTGTGGCTGGTCAGAGTTTGAGTTTGGGTACCAGTGCCACCTCAGCAATTTGAAACTAAGAGCATGACCTAGAGGAAATAAAGTTGTACATTTTGTCAAACTCCTGTCTAGTGAAACACTTAAGTGCTTATTTAACTTTAAACATGCCTGAACCACATTAATTCCTTATTAATTGCTGATTTGTTAATTTTAGTGGATTTATTAAATTGAAGACTCAAGAAATGAAGAGCCCCCATAGGATGATAGGACTGAGGAAGATCCACACTGAATATCTGAGCTAGCTCCCCTAAGGGCTCTCAGCTCCCTGTTTACTTAGGCACACACCAACATGCAGATTTCCTGCCTAGTGCATGGGGAAAATCCCAGATTATTTGCTACCAAGTTGGTACCTTTGATGTGATACTGTGCAGAACCATCCAAAACCAATTACTGCCCTGAATGAGGCCCACACCAATGGGGCTGCCTCAGTGTAAACCTTCACCATCGGGCACCAAGAAATGGTGCTGCAGCCAAAGCTTGCAATTGTTATTAAGGGTTTGGAACAGAGATTGTGTTCTGCTCCTACATTGCTTAATTCTGAAACTGATGGTTGGATGCAGCAGATAGCAGAGACTTCTGCAAATGCATGGTGTTTTCAAGTTAGCTTAAATCCACTGTATGGGACTGAGCAGCACTGTAAACTGTAGCTATGCACTTGTAGATATGCAAGTAGTGAGGACTGCAACTTCCACTTCTCCAGCTGTCAGTTTAGCTTTTGTTCTCTGTTCCATTCTGGAACAGAAAATCTTCATCAGTTTGTGAATTTAGGTTCACCAGAAATGGGGGGGAAAGATACCTGGATTTAAAACACGAGCAACAATAATAACAGTTTAAAAAATACTTATGAGAGGGCACATATAGTAAGAATTAAGAAATCATCATAAATAATATGATGATTTCAGGCTACTAGAAATATTTGTATTTGCTGAGGAAAGGGCAGTTAGAGAAAAAAAAAACAGCTTAATGAAATGCATGTGGACTCTTGGAAAGCTAACAAAGAATGGAGAACTGGCCAGTGTTCAGCACAGGTACAAGTTAACAGGACTCCCAGAGACCCAGGATTAACAGTGATATAGTCAGTATATTTATTTGATTTATTTGCATTGTAAAGACTCAAGTGAAGGTGTGTATGGAACGCAAAATAAAAGTCAAAAAATATACATGACAACAATTTTTGCTTAGTCAAGTCCATAGCAGCCTCTGAGGAATTCTGGAGATGTAACTGATTTAGGCAATTAGGGAATAGAAATCCAAATATACTCAGTTTTGACAAATTTCCTGCAACGCAAATTTTATAGAATTATTTGCAGTATTCATAACCATTGATTGAATTCTAAATTAGCTACAACCACTTGACAGGAAGAACTTCAGTGAGATTCAGATCTTACAGAAGTCTCTGGGAGTTTTGCCTTTTCTTTCAGAGGGGATTGAGTTTCCCCATGATCATCATTACTGCAGACAGCTCAATAGAAAAGGCTGCTCAGTTCACAGCGGTGGTCTGAGCAGCCAGCAAAATGGTTGGGTGAATAAAGAATGGCTTGGAAAATAATACTGCAAATATTATGATACCTATCAGTGATATCCTCTTGCCTTGAATACACTGCTGAATTCATACCTTTCTGCTTGAAAATTTACATCAGAAGCAGAAAGAGTAAAGCAATAGTAATGAAAAAGTGTCCGTAAGCATAGAGAATTTTATGTGCATAGAGTATAAATAGGGGGGGATTATGTTAAGTGAATGAGAAGATAAGCAAAGTTTTGAGAAGATAAGGTTTTGCAGGAAAGGAATGATTTACACAAGGTAAATCTGATTTCTCTCTTGGCTTTGTCCCACACTGCAAACACAGAAGTGTGCCAACAAATTGGAAATTGATAAGGAGGAGGTTTTGATGGTGTGCAGGATAGGAGTTTGAGCTGAAGGGAGTCTTTGGAGTGAAAAGTGTGGCAGGATTAGAAAACAAAAGTGGACATCCATGTTTATAAGGCAGGTCTCAGAGATGCAGTGAAATAAAGTAGGAAAGCACAAGCTAATACTTATCATTTGACAGCACTTTGTCTCCCTTTGGGATAGTGATGATTTTGTTGTTTTTTCGGGGTTTTTTTCCCACAAATCCTGGAACCTGTTTGCTACAGGCAGTGGGGTGGGATGCTGAGTTAGGCCACACGCTCCTGTGATTTGTGTAACTTCTCCCTCCAGCCCCTGGGGCTGTCATGGGGTGCAGTTTAGGGAGGAGGGATCCAGGCAGCTCAGAGTCCCCCAGTGTCACAGGATGGCTCTGCCCCCCTGCTCTGCAGAGCTGAGGAGCTCTGGGGAAGTCCTGTGCTGAAGGGGGATCCTCTTCTCCCCAGCAGAGCTCAGGGAATCTTTAGCCTTTGATGGAAAGTAGCATTCACACTAACATATTTGTCTTTTGTCTTGGGACAATAAATAATGCCCCAAAGGAAAGACTACAGACTCTTCTGGTAGATAACTTCAGTCTCTAAATGTCCTATTTCAGCTTTTCAAGTAAAACAAATTCTGATTTGATGAATGTTTGTGCCACACAATGTAGTAGGAATGAGTTCATAACATCCAGATGTTGTCAATGTGGAAGCTTGTTTGTTTTTTTTTTTAATTTTTCAATGAGATTTTCTGGCATTTTTTATTCTACAGTACAGTTCTGTATAAAAACCAGCAGAAAGAACTTAGAATAGCTAGAAATGTTTAGTGATTAGGGTGGTGCAAACAGCTGAAGCATTACCAGTGGAGTTGCTTGCTCACTGATTTGTTGCCAGGTAGCCAGCCAATTAGCAGTGCTGGTTATTATTTACTTTTCATGCTATATATCACTAAAATTGTGCTGTTGATTTATCATTTATATTGTTGTATTGTCAGCATAATTTATTCAGATCATGCAGAGATACCTGGGAAATTAAATAATAAAGAGAATGGCATAGAATGTGTCTGTATTCAGAGATATTTACTTTGCTTTTAATGAGAATGCATGTTCAGGTAAAACATAGATCATTTAGCTATTAAATTGTTTTTTAAATAAACCTGTTAAAAGTTTGTACCTTGGATTTTCCATAAATAAAAAGGCTGGGTTTCAATTCTAATCTGTTTTTCACCATTAAATAAGAAATTTTTACAGATTATGTTGAATAGCAGACCAACTAATTGTGCCAACTTAGTTGATTAATGATTCGCAGGAAGCTGTACTAGTTGAGGTATTACTGAGGTATGCAGTGTTCTCTATGTATTTGATATTACTTCAATTTTTTGGTAAATACAAGCATAGATTTTTATTGAAAATCTTTCCCAATTGCTTGGATTATTAAAAAAAAAAAGGAAAATTTAAAGCCAGTATTTTACAAGGCATGAATATTTTGAATACACTCAGCTGACTAGAAAAGGTCACTTTAGAACGCTTTGACTTTTGAATGCTTTTTGTTTATTTTTTCCTTAGCTGGGGCAAGAACTTGGAAGTGGTCTTTGTACAGTTTCATCTTATCTCTTCCTTTTAATGATCCTATCTAGTTGTTTTAAATGTTTTGAGTGGCAGATGGATCTGTGTGTGTGGATGCAGTGGTTGGCTCTAGCCAAGAGTGGTTCTCTCCCGAGTGCTCCACACAGGGAGAAGGGCCTGGGGCTGCCAGGGGATGGATGCACTTTTGCATTATGAAAAAGGTGTTTCTTTCTAAACTTATGAAAATTAACACCCAAATGAGGAAATAATTCAAAGCAAAGTGGAAGAGGATATTATTTTCCTTAGCTATTAAAACCCCCTTATCTTTTTCAGTTGCCTTTGGTGTCTGTTTTCAGTCATAGCTCCAACACACAAAATCCACTTATTTCTACTCAGTCTTGATAGGAATCTTTAGAACAGCTCTATTGACTCCAGAACTTGAATTTTCTGCCAGTCTTGTGTTATGATTTTCAGTTTTCACAACACTGACTCTCTTGGGTATGGTCAGACCTGAGAACAAAAATTCCCAAGGAGCAAACATAAGTAATCCCTGAGCAACCATCTAATTTCTGTTTACTAACTTTTAATTGATTTTCTTTGCATACATGTGATATGAAGGAATTTTTGTGTCTTCAGGAATCAAGGGGATAAGTTTCTGTCAAAGTACAGAATCCTGAAAATGGCAGTTCTTTATTAAAGTATCTTTAATAATCCCCTGTATGAATATTGATACAAGGCTGAGGTCAGGTTGTATGATGGTATGAATGAAAAATGTCAAGGAAAAAATGACTACTGAGCTAGAAACCTTGAAGTAACAAGGCTCAGAACAATTTGGATCAATCCTATGTCTTTGCAGTTAAGAAGTATGAAGGGAAATTTAAATTATATTTGTCTTCTTTCATTGCTTGGAGTAGGAGACACTTTTATTCTGTTGCAACCTTGTATAGCATAAGCACAGCACTTGCTGTGGGTTGGTGTAAAAGTGTTTTCAGAGGTTGAAATAATGGGGGTACTATGGTTAAAGGGTAGAAGGTAGGTGCAGTCAGCTGGATTATCTAGAGGTTGAATAACTTTGTAAATTAAGAACCAGAAGACCTCTAGTGAAATGTTTCTTGTATTACTAAAAAAGGATACTTCATTTACTTATTTTGACAACCATAGGTTAGTTTCAGTTGGAAGTTATTCAGGAAATATGAGAGCACTTAAGTCATATTTTATGAAAATATTGAAATCTGAACTCGAGACAGGCAGCATTGCATGATAAAACATTGGGAGCCCGTGTGTCTGTGTGCAGAAGATGGAAAAACTCCTTTATTTTGGCCATGAGATGTGTGAGTCAGCTGGGAGTAAGTGACACTCCACTCTGCAGGTTTACTGGGTGTCTGCTATGAGGATTTCAGGACAGCAGGTTTTCTGCTTTCCACATTTCTCCTGAAACCTCTGCATGTCATTACACAGCTGAAACAGAATACAGGATGGGCTGTAGGAAGATGTAGCATTATTCCATCTGTGAGAGAAAAAAAGTCACTTAACTTGCTCTTAGCTGTGTTATTTGAGATTCACAGGATCTCTCCTCACTTGAATGATAAATGTCAAATTCCCACAGAACCCACCCCTTAGTCTCTTTAAATATAATGGCAAACATTTGTCCATGGCAGTTAGTGGTTTTTGTACTTTAATTTTATAATATTGGTGAAATTCAAGTGCTTTATTTTAATGTTATTTACTATGAAAGTCAATTGCTTAATCAAAAGCTGATTCCTTTAGGCAGAAAATTTGCTTCCCCAAATTCCAGACATTTTAGTGTTTATTCTTTTGAACTTGGATAATGCATGTTCTACATCTTAAGCTTCCCTGGTCTGTCTCAGGATTTCATTAACATTAGTTGGAATATTAGCATGTTTCTGAATTTGTGTGCTCCTCTGTATTACCAAGCAATATTGTATTGCTCCCAGTTTCCTCAGCTGCCATGGACAGCCAGAATGCACCTTGGAGTATCACTAGCACTGATGGGCATCTTTTCAGTAACTCTAGATGGAGCATATCTGACATTTAGCTAAGTTGGTCCTGTGTCTTTAAAAAGGGCTTAATCCCCTTTTGAATGATGAAATCAAATAAACAGTTGACAGAATATATCATGTTAAACTTTTGCAGTTTCATCTTGGCTTTCCTCTCCAGGAAAAGCCAGTTCTGCACAGAATAGATCTTTTGCACTCTGGCTTCTTGATGAGTTGATTTATAGTAAATCTGGATGGTTTGCCCAAATTTTCTGTAATGTCAGGAGATAGGATAAAAGCAAAGAAAATACTCAGAAATATCCAGTTGCCTTTTAATACCTTTATTTCCTTTTAATTGTATTTTCTTTGCATAGTCCTTGACACATGAGTTTTAGTGACTTTATTCTCCTGATCATGTTGCATTAAGCCTACAGATTCTGGTGAGAAATACTCATTTGGGATGAAAGAGTCCAACCAGAAGTTTATCTTGTGTTGAAATAAGAACTACTAAGTTTTAAGTACTAGTATAGGGTCATCAGAGCAACTGCATGAAGGAGAACTGTCCTTTTATAAGCAGACTTGAGAAAGAGAGGTGTCAGGTAGGATTCATGAGAGAGATGAATAGAGGAGGAGAATTTTAAAAGGGAAGTTTGCAGATTACAGAGAAAAAGCAGATAGAAAGATAAGAAAGATGAATTTCTTTGGGTGCAGATCATGGCTTTCCCATGATTTATAGAGTTTTTCAGAATTCAAAGCAAAGCTGTGATGACTTGTGGCTGTCAATATTGAGATGCCTCATGAATCCAAACCAGAAAGGTTTATGGAGCTCTGATACAAAGCAGAACTTTAGCATCCCCCATCCCCACCTACCCTCCCTTCCATCCTGAATATGTCTGGAGAATTCAAAAAGTTTCAAGTTAAACAATTTTTTTTTATAAGAGATCACATAATGAAGTCAAAGCTGGAGGAGAGTTTATCCTGTCCCTGACTTCCTTCACCAGGGTGATTCAGGCCTGGATTTCTTGAAGCAGACAGAACAGTAGCTCATGGCTCCTCTCTCTTTGCTCCCAGCACTGCTGGCTCACACTTTGCTGTGCAAAATGCTTCCCTTGGATGTACATCCAGGACAATGTGTGCTGTACTAAAGCAGATCTGTTTAGCTGAAGCTGAAATCTTAGGTCAAGAAGTCTTTAGGAGAGAAGAAATCTCATATTTCACTCTACAGTTTCTTAGGGGGAAAAAAATTGGCATTAAATATTGCTCTCTAGCTGATTTTATTGCTTCCATTGCCTTCTACTCTTTCCTATTCTTTCTTTGACAAGTGTGAAACAAAAGTCAGACTGAGTTTTAGGAGCAAGTCAAGCATGTCTGGCTCAGTTGCCAAATTCTCATGTACATAGCCACTCAGTAAGCAAAGCTCTTGCTGGGAGGCAGTAGCCTGAACTCTTTCCTCAGAAACTCATGGAGCCCTAATGTCAAATCATTATCACTGCATCTGTGGAGATAGTGATGGGGCTGTCCCAGTGTTTTCAGGGTAGATCTTAATGGTTCTCTGAGAGTAAATATCAGAATAAGGTGAAATGTCTGCTTAGAGTTACCACTCTGAACCAGCTGTTGAATCACTTAATATCTTAACCATTTATATTGGCAGTACTCTGGAAATACTGAAAAGCATAAAACAATAAGTGAAGGGTTAAATTAGGAAACAGTGTATTATTTTATGTTCTGTACTGGGTAGATTTATCTCTTTATCATTTTGTTCTCTTTCCAAGAGGAAGTGGAAACTGGGCAAAGAAAGATTAATGGTCACCAGGCAGGGAGGCAGTGATTGGAGTGATGGTGCATGTGTTACCTTGGTCCCAATTATTTCACTCAATAGCAGGGTTTAGTTATATACCTGCATTTTGGAGAAGTTTTCAATTTATCATTTGGTGTGACAAGGTGAAAGTTGCTCATTTAGATCTTAGAACCCAAATCTTCTTTATCTGTATAATTCTGCTTCCTATTTAATTTCCAAAGACAAAGCAGAGGTTGTCTTTGAGGATGATATTAGATGTACCTGGTGATTTTGCATTATTCTGGTTTTTACCATAGGTGAAGAGAAAGCCAGGGTAGGGTGTGTAGATCTTGGCTTCATTAACTTGCCTTACCTGGGAACTCTGATTATCATGATTTTGATTTTAATTGTGACTATTTGCTGCACAGTCCAGTTGCTTCACAGTTCACTGTTAGTCCTTCTGCCCTCTTCTCACAGAGGATGTTAAGGGCTGAAAAATGGGATTTTGTCACCATTCATTAAAATCCTTCTTCTATCCTTCAGCTTCTTTAAAAACATTCTTTCCCTTAAGTCTCCTGGTTGTAAGAAAATCCCTACTAAAGCAGTGCCTGCCCTAGGTTATTTCATTAGTGCTACTGGACACTGCTACTTCTTAGCTTAGCAGCCTCCTCCTTCACTGGGGATGGTCAAGCTATTTCCTTCCAAAATGTGGTGAACATACAGCTGCTCTGTGCTTGGAGATATAAACTGGTTTCCTCAAATAATTGAGAGCTATATGTTTGATAACTAATTGCTGACCCACCCCCTTCCTAATTGTTGATTTGTCTTCTGCCTTTGTCAGCTCTGGAAGCCTTGTAACTCTGTTCTGCTTTCTCGTTCAGGATCAGAGTTGAATTAAAAAACCTGACATATGAATAATCTTTCTGCTTAAAATGAAATACTTTACTTCACATGGCTGCTAACCAGCTGCAGAAAGTAACAAACACAATGCTACCGGTCTGTTTCAAAAATCACATGCTAATCTGGAAATTTGGTCCCACTGGGTGAAGATCAAATGAACAATATTATCCTTCTGCACTCAGCCACACGTGCCCTGTGTACACAATCCAGAGGGAAGGTGTAAATAGACAGTGTTTAGGATCTATGAATTGTTAGCTTATTCTGCTGAGCAGGCTGATGTGCTCAGGGTATAAACAGATCAGTCTCCACTTGATCCTCTTCACCTCGTGCTATTTGACATCACCATAAATTCATATTGTATTTTTATGGAAGCTGTAGTAAAGAAGTGGCACAGCTTTGGCAGCCTTGGCACAATTTTATTTTGCATTGACTATAATATTATATTTTTTTCCTACACTGCTGTAGTTCTGGGGCTCCTTTTATCATTTTGGTATTTAAGCCACTCTCACATAATATGTTCTTTTTGTTAAAGCATCAGTGGTCTTTTTATTTACCTGTGAAGAAGAAAATGTTACCATTTTGGATTCTGTTGCAGGGTCCCTCTCAAGTGTTGTCACCACAGAATGTGGGAAAAGCCCTCATAATAAAATTTGGTGGGTTTTCCTAGCAAGTACTTGGGCTATAAAACTGTTACAGAAAGAGTTTAGTTTTTGTAGTTTTCTGTCTTAATGTATCCTTCAGGAAAAGAGTATCTCCACATCCCTTAATAGTGTGATAGCTTTCAAATGTGTTGTTGTCTGAACCCTTGATTAAACAAAATGGTGCTGATTGCAGCAGGGTGGCTGGACGTGGACAGAAGTGGCTATTGCAGCCTGCTCACTAAGAAGCCATTTATCAAAGTTTTATCTGATTTCAGAGGCATTAGGTTTATCAGTCACAGTTTATAAATGGCATGTCATCAGCATCAAACCAGAGCAATGCCTTGCTCGAGTGCTGCTGTAAAGCAAGTGTAAACATCCCCTGCAGATGCACTGTGTCCTCACACTAGGAGCTGTGTCATGCACCACATTGCAACCTTTAGCTTTTTGCTTAGCTCTGGAATTGCTTGGATGTTGTTGTGTTGGTGATCAGAGTTTGATTTCTCCTCCTCAGCCAACCTAAAAATGTTAATGGTTGAACTCTTGATGAGGAAAGCAAAGGCATTTGATGCAATGTGTAGAAATATGCAGTGGAATGTGTTGAAATAGACAACTGGAAAGTTGTAGGTGTTGGGGCCAGCAGGTGATGAAACCATTTGACATTCAAGTGCAAAGTGGAGGGAGTTTTATTAAAACTATACATACATTTGAGCCTAAATTAACCTTGGTGTTCTTTCAACCAGCCTAAGGAGAAAAAGTGCTAAACCCCAGCTGGACAGACACCCTGACTGCTCACTTGGTTTTTGGGGTATGTTCTAAAAATTTCAGCACTCAGTTCTGTATTTGCAAACTTAAGCTCCAAATTGTTTATTAATGGTGAGAAGATTGTTTCAGACCCTTGAAAGCATATACAACTTCTTTAAGTGATTGCAAAGGTAAATCTTATTGTCTGGGGAAATTACTTCTGCACAGCTATTTCTTTTATTGCTGTGCTGAATGTGAAGGCATTACTCACTTTAATAAATCCTACTGTATCTCTCAGTCTGTGTAGGCTGATATAAATATCTCCAGTTATGTCATATTACCACCTTTGTACAGCTAATGTTACATTCTTGATGACTGGTGGCTGATAAATGCAAAACCTCATTTGGTTTGTGAGTGATTGAATGCTAACACTGTTTAGATTTCTTAATATACTTGTATTAGCATGAATAAGTAATGAGCATGCCAGGCTTTTTTGAATATTTGATTGTATCTTTATAATGGATTTGTGTCTCTCTCTTTGTGCTAATGTCATTGTAACTTTGTTGGTGTCATAACTCCAAACCCCAGCAATCGATCTTTATCAGAATACCTTAAGTCAATTACCTTCTATTGGCCAAATTACTGTGTCATTATACTTTTCTTATAAAAGTATTCTGTATATTGCATTTAGGATACAAATAGGTACTAATTCTATCTGCAGTCTATTCCTCATTTCCCCATTGTGGCTCCTGTGAGTGTATCGACCTGTCCTGTCTCTAGAAGCACATATGTGCACACATGAAACATTAAAGCTTCCCCTACTTCTACTCTTCATTAATAGACTCCTGACCCTCACTACTCAGATTCAGCCATCTCTCATGTGCCCTCAACTTCTGCTGCTTCTAAAGGAATTAAGCCCTAATGTTTGCTGTTTCTTGGAAATCATAATCCATCATTTTGGATAGTGACTATTGTAGAGAGACAGTATTAGTTTGCCAGAGACTTCTAGTTATTCTATTATCCTAAAAAAGACTTGCACCTGCAGTGTAGTGGATTTTCTTTCATCATCTTGTGTCCTGTTTGCTGACTGACACATTTAATGAGTAAATAATTGGAAGAAAGGCTATTTTGTTAGCTTATTAGTGCTTCCCAAACATACATTGCTATTTCTATGAAAACATAACTCAAGAGAAGTCTTCAAGAGAAGACTGCTGGCATGGACCAGGGATTACCTGGGCATGTACAGTTCTGTCTCAGTGCTTCTGAATTTATGCTTCTGTTCTGAGGTCCCAAACAGTTATTTTGGTTATGGAAAATTCAAGACCTGTTTTGTGCACTTTGGTTCGTGACAGACTTTAAACACTGCTCCTTCATGTCAGGTGTTGAATCTATACTTCCACTGTTACTGTAGTATAGTATATATAGTATATATTTCCCTCATTCAGCAGTTCTGTTTGACCCAGCTGCTGTATTTACCACTGGGTTTTATCAGCAGAACCAGTGTGAGCTGGAATATGGGACTACCAGAGGTGGATCTGCCCCTGCTCTTTCCTTTAAAATCTGCAAGCCAAAATGCTTCCCATTTGTAAAGATATATTAATCAAAATACACTAATAATAATGTAAAGCAAAGTAACTCTGTAACAAGGCACAAACAGAACTGCTGAATGAGAGAAATCCTCCACAAAATAGGATTAAAATTAATTACTCCTGCCTGCCAGAGGCTGGTGAAGAGATGGTCCTCCTATATTGCTTTTCAGTCCATTGGCTTAGTGGCTTCCGGAGTAAACCAAACTTCAGAGTCTCTCTGATTTCTAGAAAATTTCTTTTTTACTCAGCTCCTCAGGTAGGATCCATGATGTTGCCAGACAGTTCCTTTTTTTCTGGAAATTTCCAGTCTGGCTTCTGCTGCAATCTGTCCCCAGTGTCCTGCTCTGGCTGTCGCTCCCGTGGGCTGGCAGGGCTGGAGCTCAGCTCTCCAAGGGCAGGACAAGCTTCCTGTCCTGCTTCTGCACAGTCTGAGCACATAAAGCTTTGGGACAGGGTAATCACACAGCTTTCCTCTGCTACCCACCCACAGAACATCCCAAAACAGCTGTTTGCTGGCCTTGGATGGTAAACTGAGAGGAAACACATCAGATCCTTCTCTTTGTCACAAACTGTCAACTTGCAGGAAGGGTACAGCATCTTGGTCTGCCTTGTGTCTCAAAAAGAGGGCATAGGAGGTTAATAACATTAAACTTTAATATTTTAAGTAATGTAATGCGGGAGAATGTTGAACAAATGAGAACCTGAGAAAATGGCCTTCATGCCCCAAAATTTTGTCCCAAATCTTCACTGAAGAGAGTAAAAATGCTTCCTGGAGGTTTCCTCCTTATATTCCAGAAAGAAGTTATGGAGCATGCTTGCTGGGGGAAGTCCATGAGGGTACATCTCTGTTTTCCTGCAGACTTAGAACATGTGCTATCAAGGTGTGCCAAGATAAGCCCACGGGGCTGTTACAAAAAGCCATAATGAAAACATCTGGAAACACCTCAGACTTCCACAGACTTGTCAATGATTAATCCAAAGATGGAACTTCAGAAAAAAAAGGTGAGCCTTCCTTGCCTGTTTGATTTTTTTTGAAACTCCCACTCCACCTTCCCTTCAGCTTGCAGCCTGTGTTCTCTGCTTGCACTCACACTCTGCATTCCTTCTTGCATACCATTTGTTCAGGCCTGTTTCCCATGAATTTTTATTCCATGTACTTCTGTCCCATGTTTCAGACACAAGCAGCATGGCCTCTGGATCAGCAACAGCTCACATGGAGTTTTACAGATCTTGTCCTGTTAGAACAAGCCATATATTTTGTGGTTTATAGAGTTATGTGGGAGAATCAGAAGGGTCACATCTCCCTCTGTTTTTCCACAGAAGAAATTGAATGTGGTATAGTTCATATCGATGCCAAGTACATAATCATATTTCCCTCCTACTTAGGAAACCTTAGCCTCAGAATTTTATGGTAGATGAGCAGATGCATTGCATGGGATGTTTTCCAGGTTCCTTTTTAAAAATCTGAGTCACTCAGCGTTCACCATGCAGAGTCCTTTGCTCTGTAAGAATGTCTCTGGACCATTTGAATGTGCACCAGGAAACATGCTGAGCAAATTACTGGATTGAATAGCAAATTTTTAGTAAGGTTTGTCATTCAAGTTAACAAAGTGATAAGGGTGCCAAAAGAAAAGGAAGTTGTAAAAGTAAGGTCTGTGTTTGTACCCACTTTGGAAAGCAGCCTTGCATTTTTGCTTCATGGAACATGCCCAGCCCTGCCCTGTGTGATGGCATCGTGTGGACCAGCTCTGGTGATTTGAGTGTTTCATAAACCTGCTCCTTTGAAAGAGTGACAAATGAAATGGAGCTAGTGGAGAGTTTCAGAGCATTCCTAACTGGTCAGAATTTCGGTATCACTGGAAATTTTCTGCAATGCTTTGTATTTGCTGTGTTGAGCATCTCTCCATTATGCAGGATGAGTTTTGAGGATCCCTTTCTTTCTATGCACTTTCCTTTTCTTTTGAATTACTATGCAGAGGCATCACTGGTGTTGTTCAGGCATGCAGGGTCAGCCCTCAGGCCCTCATCTTTGAGGAGTTATATTGCAAGAAATATCCTGAGGTTTTCTTTTTTTGACTCTTCTCTCCTTACCACAGTTTACCATGCAAAAACTTTCCCATGAAGATTTCAGTGTTGATAATCTCATGTTCCATTAATTCTCTGAAGATTTCAGTGAAGTTATCTCTAGTGAAAAAAAATTCATTTTGTTAACTTTAGAGAAAGAATGTCAGAACACTTAGTAAGAATATGTTTCTGGTGGACTCTGTGTGTATGAATTTTGGGAACAAAATATTATTGAGAATGGTGCATGGCTTTAAATAGCATGATAAGCTTACAGATCACAAGAAGACTTATGAAATCAAGAGTTTTACAGTGTCCATATACCTGTAACTGTCCTTGCACATCTGTTTTGTATTTTTGCATTTTCCCAGCACTTTTTGAGCCACAATTCCAATTGTGGTTTTATTAAATGAGGAAGAAAGATATTGCTCTAGGTGCAGGTGAAAGCACATCTGGCTTGCTAATGTTGTGACTGTCAGAGAATAAGGACAGCTTTTCTCTCTGATTGTAATGTTATGCCTCTTGTCTTGCTAAAATGAAGAAAAAGAAAAAAAAAGTATTTTCTTTGATGTACTTTGTCTATGAAAGGGCTGTATGAGGATATGCCCTTATAGAAATTATTTTTGAGTACCTTCTAATATGCTAGTAACCCAAAGATACAAACTTCAGCAATAGGAATAAAGCCTATTTTCTTAAGAAATGGATAGCATTTAATTTTATTTGAATGCTTTTCTTTTATGGAGATTGAGGGTGGCATTTTTCAAAAGAAGGCTTGTCAATGATCAGCAGCTGGAGCAGGAGCAGCTGCTGTGCCTGGCAAAGCTCAGCCCAGAGCCCCGTGCTCTGCTGCACCCAGCCTGGCTTACAGCACTGCAGTCACACAGACAGAGCTCTTTTTATTCTTTGAGGGTTTATCTGTAGTGTTTGGTGTTATCCTGATTGATATCTGTCCCACCTGATGAGGGGAAAATGCTACCTGGTCTTGTAGAGAATTCCTTCCTGTGATGTGCCCTCTCTTGGAGCACAAGGCAATCTGTAGGGCAGGGTTACAGGCCTGGAGAGTGAGACCCAGCTGGCCAAGGGGTGATAAACCTTGGAGTGAGGTAGTCCTGCATCTCTGGCTCTGCAGCAGCCCACTTTGTGAGCTTTCATTTAATTCCTAGCCCAGATAGAACACAGAAATCATATGCTCTTTTCTTGGATACCTTCTAATTTTTCTTTCTTTAATAAACTGTTATTGTCAAGATTTTTGAGAATTGTCAAGACGCCGTATTTCCCTCTGTTGGAAAATTTTATTCAGTTCAGTAGTATGAGATGTGTTAAGTTTGAAATTTAGTGTCTCTTTTCCTTAGGAGCTTATGGATTTATATGTTGTAAACTTCTCTGGGTGAGTAAGACTTTGTTGTCAAGTTCCTTGGCAGAGTGGTTTCTCCTATGTTTCCTGGTTGAAAATTCCTTCTCCTTTTGATTGTTGAAGGACCATTATCAGCTCTTTTTTTCCTCCCATGATTTAAAAGCGAGTTAGGGGAAGTTAATTAACAGTCTGTCCTTTTCCATATTTAAAGGGTTTTAAAATATGTTTAGCTCCTGGAAGAAGTTTATATTAAAATAGAATATTGCATGGAAAAGCCACCTACAGATATTAGTTCTCTGGTAAAAGATACAATAAAGGAGACAGTGACTTTCTGTCTTTCTTGATGGGGATATATACTAGGCATTTCCATGGTGATTAGTGTTTCATAAATGTCAGAGATAAATGGTCATAAGGAACTGCTGTAAACAGTAATAAGTGTTGAAATAAAGGCTTAAAAATTTCTCCCAGTTTTCCCCTTTCCCAGATTCACTCCCTGTGAAACTGCAACTTGTGGACCTACCTGACCAGGCTAAAGAGCTGATCTGTAGAGTTTGTATTATTTTCTGACCAGCTGACACTTCCATATTTTCACTAATTAAAAATATCTATCAGTGTACAGTGGCTCAGATGATACCAATGCATTTATACATTATAATGTTGGCATCACTCATTATCAACATGTGCTCTCCATTTGTGGGAGAAAGTCAGAATCAGTGCCCAGGTCATGGAAGTGGTAAATGCCCCCTCTGGTCAGTGGAGCCCTGCTGGCTGTCCCTGTCCCTGGAGTGGCAGTGCTGGCAGGGCACCAGGGAGGGCAGAGCTGCAGTGGTCATCTTGGTGCCACCATTGTGTCATGCAAAGCCTGTTTTATTATAAGTTCCCAAACTCTATAAAATTGACCAAATCCCAGACTGAATGAACATCATACCAGGCGTTTTTTGTGTTTGTACCTGGAAGTCTGTGGTACTTGGGAAGGGAAAGTGATGCCAGTCTGGCTTGAGGCACTTTCTCTCCTAAAGAGGTGTAAATGGAGCCAGTCTCTGTTTAAGAAGTGATTCTAGGCACAAATTGCATTTATTATAATAAAGGCACAGTTCAAGGGTGAGGCTTTCCAAGAGAATAATTTCTCATTAAGGGGATGAGCTTAACTCATACAAAGTGAGTTGAAAACAGGTACTTTGATTTCCAGTCAAAATCAACATTGGTTAAATCTGTGATTAAGGTTTATCTTATTTATTCCAGAGTGGTATCTTTTCCTAATTTGCCATGGTCAAGCATCTGAATCCTATTTATTTCTCTTGTGATGGCAGTTTGATATGCAAATTCAGAAAGAAGTATCTTTGTGGGTCCAGGATTTCCAGCACAGGATCAACACCCAGAGCCTGTTCCTGGTCTCAGCAGAGTGTGTGGGAACACTTTGCAGGCTATATAAACATCCTATAAATGAAGAAAACACTTGTAACTTCAGTGCTCTCATGTTCTGAACTCTTATTTCATCATGTCTGAAGCAGCAATAGTAAGATGAATATTCTACTTATTTAGTCTTTTTTTCTCTGCTGTGTTTAATTTTGTTCCTTTTATTGTGGACACCAGAGGACTTCCAAGTGAGTTCAAAATGCCATTCTATATGGTTTAATCCCTCTGGTGGTTACTGGTTTGAGTGCCTGTAACAAACCAATGGCTGTTGGTTGTTTCCCCTCATTATTAGATGTTTGATGGGATGACTTAGAACCTTGTAAGCTTGAGGTTTTGAGGCAACAGTAAGGAAAATAAAAATTACCTCATCTCTTTTGATTGTTATGTGCTCTGCATTAATTCATACAATGGATTTTTTTATACCAAAGTTTTCTTAAGATATGACAAGTGATTATTTCTTTAAGTATGTACTCTATCCATTATTAAATTGATTATTCAAATCTCATTTAAAACAAGAGGCCAGATGGCAATATTCCAGTATTTGTTGCTACTAGCAACCAAAAACCCCAAACTGAATGATTTTCCATTTTTCACTGTGGATGAAGGAATCTCTTCATTTTACATGTAATAAAAAGAAGCTACAGCTCACCAATTATGAAACCAGATTGTTATACTAATACTTTTTAAAAATCATTCACTGGCATTCTGTTACACTTGATGACCTCCTGATGTATGTGATCTAATTCTAGGTTTGTTAACTTTGTTACCAATTATAATTTTTAGTTAGAATAATATTGTCAGGAAAGGAAGGCTTTTTTCTTTTTTGTTATCTTGCTCAGATTATGAGACTCTAATTAATGAGATTATGGCTATTCTAAGAAAGTATAAGAAAAAATAAAATTAAGAAGGACTCAGAACATAATTTACCTGGTGGCTGGTACGTGTGATTCAAGTAAAAGAAATGTATTTTGAGAGTAAAATTTAATGTGATATAAAAATGTCCTTCAAAAAATAACGACTGGGGAATGAGTGATTGATGTCTTCAGAAGTATCTGTGGTTTAAAAAAATAGGGGCTGAGACAATATGTAGAACTTACTCAATGTCTCACTTGTTAGCATTTAGGAGTCCCAGAGCTGACCACTTTGGCTAATTAGCCAAAAAATGACAGTGAGGCAGGGACTCTGGGTCTCCTCCTTAATGGGGACTTGCTGTGTGATGGCAAAAAGTGATGTCAGCCTAACTCATTAATTGGTATCAGACAAGAGATAATGACAATGGTAAAGACAAATATGCAGAAGCAACTTTTTAATTTTCATAGAAGGGGCTGTTTTGCATATAACTAATTTCTTCATATGCACTTATAAGCGTCTAAACATGATTCCTACCTTTGTGAGCCTTGTCACTGCAGATATGAAAGCAGGGTGTTTTAATAATACCCTCTTGAAGCTCTGTTTTGGCCATAGAATTGAATGGTCCTGAGGTGCATTAATTTTGTTACTTCTTGCTGGTTCTTGATTCCCTATGAAATCAGTAGTACAATTCCCACTGACTGTGGCACAAGCCACTGGCCCATTTTTCCTTGGTTGCTTTATAGGCAGTAAGATTTCTGGCCAATGGCCTGAACTTCTGCAAAACTTTAGACACTATATGCTTCATACAACTATTAGATATACTCTGTAAAAATTATATTTAGTGTTATTTATTAGATATAATTTGACCTTTTGCTCACTCTGAGTAGGAGATGAGAACAGGGATCCTAAATGGCTGATGAGAGATTGCTTAAAGTGCTATCAGGAAGATCTGAAAGGTTGTAGTAAACAGTGTAGCACAAGAAAGAGAAAGGAGAGGCAAATATAAAAGTACAATTTTGTTATTTATTGAATTTAGGAAGAGATTTTAGGAAGTTAAAAATTCTCAGAAATAACTTCGGAAATAAAACGCCTGGTAAATAGTAAACATGCTCAGGCCCACAAATCAGGGACTGTTTATACTCTGGTAATTTCAAGAAACAAATATTATCTTATAAATGCAGTGATGGCAAAATGTGCTAGCATACATGTTAAGTTTCTAATCAAACATTGCAAAAATTCATTAATCAGTATTTCATAGTTCATTACAGTCTGACTAATTTTGAAATCCGTCATGTAAATTGATTAAATGTCTTCAGTATTCAGATAAATGGGCTTTTGTTTTAAGCAACCTTTACTGTGAAGTCCATATTTCTCCAGGATTGAGTTCTGGTAACATTTGACTGTCATGTCTGACATACTAGACAGTTGCCATTTCACCCCTTCTCCTTCCCCTCCTCTCTGTTCCAAATATCTCATTGAGCAATTGTGAGAAAAAATATTCTTAAATCTTCTTTAGACGTACCAGGTCATAGCTAGAAAGTGCTCCATCTTCTGCTGTCATCAGTCACCAAAGCCTTTTATTTTCTTTTGCCTTTTTATTGATACAACTCTGCTTGTGTTTGAGGCAACTGCTTTGCTGCAAAAACTGCAGACGTGAACACCTCAGGCTGGTGCTCAAGCCTTGTTTTACACAAGAGAAGAGATGTGGAAAGAACTCTGGGCACAGCAGCTCAGCTGCTGCCCTCAGCTCTGTGTGCACAGCCTCTCAGCCAGGGGAATTGTGCATCCCTGTGCCCCCGGTCCAGCAGCCTCTGCCCCATCCCAGTGCCCCCAGTCCAGCAGCCTCTGCCCCATCCCAGTGCCCAGGCAGGCTCAGCTTGGTCCCTCCGAAAGGCTCTGCCTCCACTGAGCACTGTTAGGGCTCAGATTTTACAGCTTTATGGAGACTGTGATGGGAGATTAATGGAGCTACTGCAGCACATAGTGCTTTTTATTAGAGAGACCCCATTCCTTCTGTGTAAACATCCAGCAGCTCGTCTGCATGGCAAGTGCAGAGAACAGTCTCACACGGTCTTCTGCAAAATAAATCCTCCTGAAAGCAAAGTGCTGGCTGCAAAAGTAATGGCCATGTTCTTGTTTGCTTTACTGGACAATTGAAAACTTTCTACTGTGAATTTTCAAGTGGCTTTTCAAAAGGGTTCATCACAATTTAATTATTTCAGAGCTTGTACAGAGTGAATGTAAGGGCCCAAGGGTGGACAGTATGTATTAAACTCTCAAGTCAAAATCTGACTCCCACGACCAGTGCTGTTTAGCAGAGCTTTTTTGAGATAAAATGGGTGTTGAGTTTGAATTCATATGAACTGGCTTGGTTGTTTCTTGGATCTTGTGCTATAGGAACCATAGAATAAAGCCCAGTAGGCATGAACCATCTCAGAGATGTATCTGCCTTCCTCCTAATCAGTGTAATTAAAAGTGTAAATGTTGGATTCAACTGAAGGAACCTGGGAGGCGTTCAAGGGGATTTCATGATAATCTTTGACCAAGCTATTAAATGGAGATGTTCAAAGGGATTCAGTACTTGCCTGAAATCCCTTGGAATATCTGAGCTGAGATGCTCAGTCTTGTCTCTTGCTGGATTTTGGTGATACCAGGAGCTGCCAGAGAGCATTTTGCCAGAGGGCATTTTGACCATAATGTGCAGGGACAGAAAGACATTCTTCACTTTTTCAAACTTCTCTTTGTGCAGACTCTTTGATCTTAATAGTAAAATTTCATCTGTTTCCTGTCATGTCAGTCTAGAGGAAAAAAAGGAAGGAACTGGAAAAGGACTATTTCAAGTAAATTGTTTTACACTTAACAGATCCCAAATTACATTTATTTCTGCAATGCTATTCCTAGGAAGCATTTTATTTAGCAAATTAATAAATCTTTCAGAAGTCACTTACATATGATAGTTGTATGCCAATTTGGTGGTTTCTGGAGTAAGTTCTTCTTTAAGGTTTGCAAGTCTTATTTCCACTGGTAATTTTTTTTCTTTTAATCTTCAAGCAGCAGCCTGATCAGTAACTGTGCAATAGTATGTGCTTCAGCCTCGTTTCCTTTTGTAATTTCATAGCAGGTGCCTTCAATAAAGATGTACTTACAAGTGTAAGGTGAGCAGAATACTGAGAACACACCTCTGAGTTACCTGGGAGAGATACCAAATGTGTATGAGGGAAAAAATGTTGAAGAAATATATGCTTTTACCTAGTTTTTATGAACATGAAGTTTTGAAACAATTTATCCCTCATTTCAGTAATATTTGTGTCTTTCATAAATCATATTTACATATATTTTATGGAAAAAATAGCTCCCCTTACTGCCTCTGTAATAAAAGTCTTTACAAATCTGCTCCCTAATAAATTAAAAGTAGCTGGCCACATCTTTTTTGAAAGTCATAAAGGGGAATTAAGTGCCCAGCTCCTATTAACTTTTGATGATGCCTGAGAAAGTCTGCCAGAAGATTTCTCACAAAACTGGTAGTTGAGAGTGTGTTTTGATTTTAGGAGCAAGAATTTTTCTCTGTTACACTCTGCTTTTTGTCTCAGAGAGGATCTTTATTTGGTCATGTGCCCATGCCTGACACTGTGGTGTTTTTTCATGCTGACATTCAAAACCTGTGGGCACTTTCCCTTTCCCAGTGCTGGCTTTGCCCTGGAGGTGGCTGCAGAGAGAGGAACCTTTCTGCTTGTCTGGTGTGCCTTTGAAGAAATATCCATTGCCCCCAAATTAGTGATTTGATTTGCTTTGACTGTAAATATGCTTGCTTTAGATCATGATACAGCTATTATTGCTTCCTAGTGTGTTTTCACATTTAGCTACATATTCCATGGGCCAGCCTCTCCTGCCAGAGTGAGGTGGAGAAATCAGCCTTGGGAAAAGGAAGAGTCTGGGTAGGGTGGTGCTTGGAGTGTTTCTTGCATGCCATGAATTCCCAGTTTCTTACCTGGTTTGTAGTGGAGCCAGCAGTGTTGTCAAAAAGAGAGGGGGAAGAGTTTTGGGCAAGTCTACAGTAGAAGATGGGACCCTGTGTAATGGCAAAGAGTGATGTCAACCTAAGTCAGTAATTAATCACCTGGTTTCTCCCAGGTGTCTAAAACTGGAAAGGCCATCCCAGCTAGAAATGCTCAGGGGAGTTATCTGGCTACTTTAGGAAATAAAGCAAAAAAACCTATAAAAATCATGAATGTTTTGTTCCTCTCCTCCACTGCTGAATTTTCTGCCCCACAGTCCCATGTCTGTTTACATCACTGTCTCCTGGTGTATTTTGTGTCATTCTGTTGCAGAGGAAGGATGGAAAATCACCAGGCCAGAGTCCCCCATGCTCTTGACCAGGTCTGACCAAACCCAGCTCTGCAATCTCAGAGGTTTCAGGTTTTTCATGACTCCCCCAACATCAGCTGAATCCTTTACACTGCTGGAAACGTGGCCACGGTAGAAATAAAATTGCTGTAGTTCTGTAGGCAATGAGCTAAAAATGAGCAATCATGGCCTAAAACAATCTACAGACTTAGGGAGTAAAATATTCCAAATGGTTTAATTAAGTCTTTGTGCAGCTGAATTGTTGATCCAGAGATGAGTGTCTAAAAAAGGGTTTATTTTCCTGGATTAAAAATTGTGAAGTAAAGTAAAGGAAAATAAACAATGGAGGTTTGTCTATAATTAAAATTTCTTCATGTATGTTGAGATTTTTTTCCTCCTCTCATCAGACTTTAAACCTATTAAACTGAAAAACAAAGAAATCTATGGAAATCTGTATATGTGCAGTACCCAATAGTTTTATTTGAATTAATTTGTTTTGGAAATGAAAGTAAACCATAGGTAGTTTTTCAAATGAATTCAAGAGAAACTTTGCAATTTAATGGTGATTTAAATAGTTTTTGTTCTCATTTATACTGGCTAATTTGATCTGGATTCGGTAGGAGGACCTGCATATTTAATCAAACATTTCACAAAAATTAAAGAAAATGTCATTTTATCAAAACTAAAAAATTGCTTTCTGAAAATATTGTCAATACACTAATAAGAATTATTGTAAAAGGTTTGGTTAGACTTTGAATCTAAGCAGCTAACATTAGACAAGGGCTATGTAAATCCAACTTGAGTTTCCATTATTAACCATTTATCTTAAAATAGATGAATCCACAGACACTGGAATCATACACTGATAATTTAATATAAATGTATTAGACTTGCTAATAATATTCTGCCAAGGACTGTTTTAAGCATGTGGAAAAAAAAAAAAGAAAGCACAGACTAATTCATAGTAATAAAATAATTTTAGACAGCATCTTAGTTTGGGAAAATATGTTTTCTGTTGCAGATTTTCAAAAGATAAAAATATTTTTAAGTGTTCTCCTTATGCTCCTATTGTATTTTTACTTTATTGCTGGTGATTTCTACTTTTGACTAGCTAATGGGAATGTATTTTTTCTCTGTATTGCTATTACCTCTTCCTGCTACTTTCCAGGTCACTAATTTTTCTGCTTAGAGTTCATTCTGCTTAGACCGATATGCTGTCTTTTTTAATGAGGTTATTTCTGGGTTATTAGCCTTCCTGTTATATGATACCTTATGTGAAAGATCTAATTGATGTAAATCAAACATAGCTTGCAGAAAAAAATCAAAATGATCCTTTAGATATTTTTTTAGTTTCATGTGTATCTCAGAAATTTTGTATTTAAAGCTACTTTTTAGACAAGAGGGTTATATGTGGCAAATAACACGAATAAATCTTTTTTTATTCATACATTAACAGGTTCAAAGAAGTGGAAATTGAAGAAATGCATTGGCATTTTGGTTTGCTGAATAAGCTTTAGATGGAAATTGCACTGAAAAGTATTTAGTGGGAGGGGTTTAATTGTACAGTTCAATAACCTCAGTAGCATTTTTTTATTAAAGCATTCTTACATAAGCCGTTAAGCTTTAGGTTAATTTTTACTGTTATGTTCTGGTTACATTTAAAAACAGGGTTTGGAAATACAACTAACACTCTGCTATACCTTAACACTTTTAAGTGGATTACATGTATGCTGCCTTTTTATAATTATTTTTGATGCAAATTTTGCAGTCAAGAGGATTGTGCTGTTATTTCACAGGAGTTAACAGCTTGTTGTTTGCCAGGCAGTTTGCTTGTGGCAATCCGTAGTGTCAAAGGGAACTGTGTGTGTTTTGTATGAACGTTGTACCTACTCAGGAAAGTAAAATGTGATTTATTCTTTCTCACATTGGCTTTCCCCTCCTTTGCAATCTGATGATTTTTTGCCTCAACTGAAATGTCCTAGTTTAGAGCTAGGTGAGTGACTTTTATGTATGTACTGGTTTATATTCTTCTATAGTACCTGTGCGTGTTTTACATAACATACACACAAAAGACATGTTGTTTCTTGCAAAAATATCTGGCACAATATAGCCCAATTTATCTAGCTGTGAATGTGTAGATCTGTATTGTGCTGGATTTTAAAGTTTTCTTGCCAGCTGTCAAGGTTTTTGTTTATTTTTTGCTTAGCCTGTGGTTTAGGGTTGGATTATGCAGCAGTGTCAACCTCTGCTGCCACACCTTAGTTCTATTTAACGCATATGCAAAATTGTTTTTCGTGCAGAAAACTGGGACAAAATCCCATTTTGATCAGCTTTACAGTTCTGTAATGAGAGGCAGTCTCTAATAAAAAAAAGCCTTTCAAGCTAATAGGACACATTTTGTTTTGCTTTTGCTCAGAGCTAGCAAGCTACCAATCCCTAGAATTATTTTATTTCTCAAGATCTCAGAAAATTCCTGGTTTGGTTGAATGCAAACACACAAAAACGTTGGAATCTTTGCTAAAACCTGTGCTGATGTTTTGAGCCCACTTAGAGTCAACAAAGTATTTTATTGGAATGTGAATGGCGTGTTCTTGAAACCAATTAGATTTATTTAATTTACTTTGTGTTTTCACACAAAAATTCCTGGTGAGTTTTTGATGTACAGTAGATTGTGTGAGAAATTTTAGTGAATAAAAATATACATAGCAGGAAATTATGTCAGTCTAAGCAACAATTTAATATTTACTTTCTTGTTGCTAGTGAATACAGAAGAAATCACAACAGTTCAAGTAAAGACATTTCCCTGCTGAAGGTAAGTGAAATGATGATGATAATGTCAGCTGATTTCCAAGAAGCCAGAGTTTTGTGGTTGTCAGAACCAGACGTGTTTTGGCAAGCAGAGTTAGATGTGGTAGGTTCTAATACAGTGACTTCCAGCCCACCACTTGGACATTGCAGGTTTAAATTACTGGCATTACTTTCACTGACGTAGTTTTCCCAAAAGTTGCTGCATGGTTCATGAAATTTGAAAGTACTGACATTCCTGTTGTTCAATTTAAACTAAGGGCCTCAAAAGACATAGCAAAAGATCTTGGCAAACTGCATTTGATTAATAAACTGAGATATTACAATTCGTTTTCTTCAAACATGTGAAAAAGGGGGGAAAAGCAAAAAAAAAAAAAAAAGTCAAAAAAGAAAAAAGCTGGCACCTAGAAGTATCTGGAATTTCCTCTGCAATATAAAGTTAACCCAGACTGGCATCTTCTTGGGGAATCTTTTTACAGGTACATCTGATATAAATAAAACTCTTGGGAAAGGTATTGGACAGTGGCATTGTCTGGCATGTCAGACAGGTGGATTTGTGTTTCTTCAGCTACAGAAAAATTCCTGCACTGGATGAAGGTGAGTGAAGTTGTGAGCATTCTGGAAGGTTCTTTCTGCAGCCTCTTGCTGCTCTGTGGTGTTGTGAGTGCCAGAAGCACCTTTACAAATTCCACTCATGTTGTACCAATATTGCCTCTTCCACATGCAGCAGCTGCCCTGAAGCACCCTCGCAGCAGAGTTCCCTTTTCCAGCTGTTCCAGAGGTGCAGTGCACTGCTGCTGCATCTTCAAACTGCCCTGGGAACCTCTGGTTCTTGTATCTGGGATCCTTGCTGAAATATCTGGTGTAGCCTTAAATGTTCACCCAAGTGTGAAATTGCTCTGCAGGTTACAATAGAAGCAGAAACCTCTAATCCTGAATGGGATCTCCCAGTTCAGCTGTGTCCAGCCCTTGGGAGGGTGGGCTTTGGACTCCTTCAGGAGCCAGAGAGGCTCAGGGGTTGGATTGTGCTAGCTCTGACATGATCTGAGGAGCCTGTTGGAAGCCTGGGAGAACCCAAACAGAGCTGGCTGTAGCAGTGCCCCCCTCAGAGCTGCATGTGCAGAAATAGGCAGAGATGACTGGGTCTTGCAGAGGCTTTGGTCCTTAAATGTTGCCATAGCAGGTGTCTGTGTGGAGGGTGTTGAGATCCATCAGCACCATGTATTTCTCGTCCCTGGCTAGACAGTGCTCCCCACTGAGGAACAAAGCCTCAGCTGATGGGTTGCTGAGCAGGACAGTCCTAGGGCTGAACAGGATCACTCTGGCACTTGGGATACCAATGTATCTGCAAAAATACCTCAAAAAGTGACTCCTTGTAGAACACTCGGTGTATATATGTGTGTTTTACCTAACATTTGAGTTTGCAGGTATGTCCTTTGCAATATAACATAGTAAATATTTTTCTTCTTCATTAGGTCTCGTGCTTTACTGCCCACAGCAGCTCAGTTCCGTTTAACTGGGGACTGCTTGCCCACAGCAATTAATGTATGATGGTCTGAGAATATATTATTTATCAAGTTCTGTTAATTCTAAAGTTTATCTGATGATCGATTATTTTAAGGATAGTATATTGATAACAGAGCCTGTGGTAAAATGCTGCTGGAAAATAGGAAGTTTTTATTTATGCCAGCAGACAATTTGCATTGGTTTATATAGTTTCTGTTGCTTGCACACATTACAGGCAGTCACACAGCTTCTGAGTGCTGGAAGGTCTGTGCATTGCTCAGTGACACAAGACAGGCACTGTAAAACTTCCAGGACATGTTTCCATCTCTTTCTTGTCACAAAGGAGCTGGGTGGCAGACTGTCCCAAACTGGTCTGTTAAGCTCATAACAAGAGTATCAATTTATCCTCATAGTGCCTGGTGTGGGAAAATAGTCTGAAGCAGCAAATATTGGTAACGTTTGTCAGAAGTTTAACTGAAAACAAATGAAGTTTTTAGTGTTTTCAACCTGTATTTTTTCACTTGTTAGTGGTATTAAATGAATAGTTACCATCTGGCTGATAATAGGGTTTGGGTAGTGTTAACATTTGGGCCAAATGACATAGATTTATTCACAACATGTGAGGAGAAAAATGGTGATGTGACTTTGTGCTTTCCACACTTTTCTGCTCCATGCTGAAGCAGTAATGAGAAAGCAAATGACTGACTGTTTTTTTCCTTCTGTAATAATTGTTTGAATTCCTTAGATGTTTCATTATCTTGGGTACTGAAGAGGCAGATTGTTCTTAATTTAAAGTCTGCCTTTGCAGGACTTCAGCCCTTTTCACATGCTTGAAGGGATGCCCACTAACCACCACACTCCTCTGCTGTGGAGCATGTGCTTTCTCAACATTGTAGATTTTAAAGGGTTGAATCTTCAAAGCTGATCATGTAGCCATTTTTCACTTTGTTTTCAACTGAAAAGAAGCTATTCCCTTCCATTAATATTCTGGATTAGGTCTCTGGGTTAAAATGAGCAGAGGATTTGTGAGGTTCAGACATTTGGAGTTTCAGTCTTACAGCAGGAGAACAGGTGTGATGATTCAGGAAATGTCATTGATGTTTCACCTTCTGCTAGAAACACTTTTGTCTCTGGGTTATTTAAGTTTCAAATAAATTTCTGGACATTTGGAAGGAATTCTCTGTTTCAGTCTGCTTCCGTTCCTGTCAAGGAAATCTTTATGTTCAAAGAGTGTAATGGAGGGTGTGTTTATGAGCTCTTTAAAGTGTGAAAGTGTTGGTGCAAATGTCTTGGGTCCTCAGAACTCAGTGGTGAATCCTTTTTGTTTTGTTTGGACACAAAGGAAAGAAAGTTGCTTACCAAATTTATGGAAGTACTTAAACATGTGCTTTTTCAGGTGTGTGAAATGGTTGGCACTTATATCCAGGTCTATATCATAATCTAATAAACCTTTAATCCAGAAGAGTCTTTAAACTACTCTTTCTGAGTAATTTAAACTGTTGTATCTGCCTGCCTGTAAAAGATGGATAATATTACCATTCACCTGGGAACAATCTTCATTAATAAATTTCGATGGAATTCCATTCAGTCTTTTCATCTGTGCTTGATACAGAATTCTGCAGGTGCAGTCAAAGGTGAAATTGGGTGGGAAGAGGATGAAAAAAGAATGTCTACCTTCATAGCAGAAGGCTTTTTCCTTTAGTTTTTAACATACTGACATATAACTTTGAATGTTCACTTTTCCTACTGCAGCACCAAAAGTAGGCATTCAACAGGTTCTTATCAAATGTGAATGTTCTTTTTCCTGTTGATAATAATTAAATGCAACAGAGATCATTCCAAACTTGGAAGCACAGGCCATGGTTCAGAACTGGGATGTGCAGTTTTAGAGTATCCATCACTTTTGTGATTTATATTTCATAAGTGTGTACAATTCTGTGAATTCCGCCTCACTTCTGTGATTTGTGTACAATCCAACAAAAAAGGAGATAATGGAAAGACCTCATCTGCCTGTTAGTAATCAAATAATAGAAATCTAAGCCTCATCTTTTGCTCCTCTGTTTAAAGCAAGATTCAGCAAGCTGGAGGTCATACACCTTACTTTTCTTCAGTTCCCTACTTAGCAGAAATTACAACATGAAGAACATTTCATTTTCTGGCCTGTGAAATTGTTTACTTTATAAAGCATTTTATTTCAGGGGTGCATATCCTTCCCCAGTCAGAGAGCACCTCTGTGCCAAGAAGTGGCCATGGGAGCCCCTGGTATCCTGCCCTATTCACAATTTGTGTGTTGTGCCTGTCCTGGCAATCAGCCCTGTGGGAACCTCCAGGAGACAATGCTGGGAGCAATCTGGAATGGCTCACAAGTTGTTGTCTGACATGTGGGCTGATTTGCCAGCTAAAATTATCTCAGATTCACGAGGACACCCAGAGAAGTCACTTTCCTCTTAAAACGTGCTGAATTTCATCTCTGTGGGAGCTGAAGTGAAAAGGGCTTCTACCACTTTACAGATTTGGTTGGCAGAGGCCAAAAGGGGCAGTGGTCAGTGGCATGTCAAAGATGGGCAGATGTCAAAGATGTCAAAGATGGGCAGAGGTAGTTGCAGAAGCCTGGCTTTTTTAAGGAGGGAGTTTTCTGCCTTGGTGAGCTTAGGAAGTAGTGAAATATTTCTAGAACTTTAGAAAGAAGTTTCCATTATTCTTATTTTACGTCTGATAAAAAAGTGATCACTGCACCCCCTCCTCACCCTGGATTCTGCCAGAGAGAAGGGACAGATGAACCAACTGATGAACATATTTAGTCTTTAAGTGTCTTTTAGTCTTTTAGAACTTTAGAATCACCAGCTTTGGGTTCACTTACAGATGATGAAGACTCAGGATAATTAGGAGTGTCATGTGAAAGCAGATTCTACTTCCATTGAGTTTATAAGCTTAACAATGTGAATATTTTAATTTTTCTCAATATTTTCTACTGCTTTCTATTGAAGATACTGAATGGACCAAATTATGCTACATGCCCCATGAATGCCAACTAGTTCTTTGTCCACCTACCACTGGAATATTATAGGTCAATTTAGCAAGATCGTTAATAGCAACCATTTTTATTCCCCTTGCTCCTATTTCAAATCCCAGAAGATGAATTCTTATGCAGTCAGTTCAACATGTAGATGACCAATTTATGTTGTAATTCCTAAAACAGTGTGTTTAGAATTTATGCTAGCTATGGCTCAATGTACTGAGCATTCTGTTTCCTTTTCTTTACTTGTATGTATTCTGGAAGGAAATAATTTTGGTTAAGCTGTCGTTAAAAGATAATTATTTTGTATTTAGAGCATTTAAAAAATAATTAAAAATTACATTTATGTCAAAAGGTTTCCTGGGATCCTGGGTTTTCTTGCTCTTTTGTACTGTGTGTACACTTTTTCAGAATGCTGCAGTTATTCCACCAGCATGTAACATGTCCTGCACCTCTTAGAGATATCCTAGGAAAGTCAATTCTACCTGCTGTTTTTTTCCAGATTAGATTGGTTTATAAATTGGTCTGGAATGTGAATTTCCTTCTCTAGTGTGGTCTTTCATTAAAAGCTATCTTTACATCATGATAAAACTTTTCTTTAAAAAACAAAATACTTAATTTCATTAATCTGTTTAGCAATACCAATATAATGAGCCATAATATTGATTTTTTTACTTAGGATTTAAAATCTCTATTTCTTTCCACAGAATTAAATGCTTCAAACTGATACTCAACCTCCTTACAGTCCCCTCTTTAATTTAGTTGTTATAATTAGGCATTAACTGGTGTCGGTGGTATAGCCAGTTACAAGCCATTCTGTTCTCCTTGTCTTGATTATCACAGTTTGGATGTAAAGTAAATTAGAATGAAAGACTATACAGTCCAATTACAGATAAAAGCAGCAAACTCCACTGCTGTAATTAGATGCCAGTACTATTTTTCTTAGATATTCTATCTCTGAGGGCATTTCTTGTAGCTACTTTGCTGAAGCTAATGTTTAAAGATTTTATAAATGCTTTGTGTCTTTGTGGCATCATCTTTGCTCCTTCAACTTTAAGTGGCATGTTTTGATGTGCAGGATCTGTCTCTATACATTCTTTGCCCGTGATTCATTTTTATTTCAAGCTGATGTAATGCATTATCCATATTATGAGTGTGTGGACCATAATAAGCAGGAGTGTTAAATAGTTTTCATCCTTTTCAGGGCTCAGATTTTTCCAGGGAGGAGGCACCTGCTTTTTTCCACAATGCAAAATAATTCCACCCATTTCTGCTCTGTCACAGCAGGTAAGAGGGGGCTGTGCTGAGGGTTCTGCTGTCTCACCCCTGTGTGACTTCTCCACCAGGACAGTTCTGTTGACAGAGCTGTTCTGAGCTTCTGGTGCACCTCACTGACAGTCACAAATGTTAAATAGCACCTCCCAGTTATTAATTAAAAAGATTCTTTGGCTTCTTGGGATATGGGGAAGGAAAACTCACTCAGCAGGCAGTGGACTCAAGGTCATGTAAATTTTCTTGCCTGCTACTCCAGCATCCTACACACCAGCTATTTTCTTCATCAGGAATCTTTATAAATTGGCATGCAAGCATCCATAAAACAGTGAAAGACAATGTAAATTGGATTGGCTTTGCTACATTTTGCACAAAAAACAGCTTCTTTATGAATGGTAAAAAACCTTTACCTCCAGAATCGCTGAAAAGTGATGAAAAAGTCAAGAACCGTTTAATGCATAGCAAGGTCACTGTAAATACAGTATTTTTGGTACTTTTACTTGGAGTCAGTGTTAAAACAGTCTGTAGATGCAAAAAATACTTTATGGCCAGCAAAAAAATACAAACCCTGCTATATTAATCTTTTAAGTCCTTGAGGTAAAAAGGAAGTACCTTTCAAATAATTTAGGGGAAATCTGGTGTTTGCTGTAGCTGATCAAAAGCACCTTACAGGATAATTTTCGTACTGAAAAATTCAAATGTATAGTTTTGTTAAGGGAAAACTTAGATTCAGTTAACACATTGCTGGAACACTACATCATAATGATTGGCTGTGACCATTTTGTTTTGGCTAAGTTGTTTCAAGTCATTCCAGCACGTTCTAAGTATTGCAATTAGTGAATGCTAGTATTACATGTGCTACTCAATATTTCATATTCTACAAAATCTAAAACTATTTGCATCAGAGTAAGTTTGCTGAAGAAATAATATCTTTATGATTTTTTTTGTGGGATAATATTTTACTAGGAAATAAAAAATTGTTTTGTAAGAATTGCAGTTCTTTTTTTTTCTATTGAAATAATTGAATAGTCAGTTATTGAGTAGTTTTCCAGCTCTTTAGCAACCACTAATATAAATTAGGTGACTGTACAAAGTGTTATTCTGTAAAGTCATAAAATACCATTTATACATGATAAAACTTTCAAATTAGTACAAATGTGTATCAGTAAGGCTAGAACCAGAAACAGCCTCAAACAAGGAAAATGAGGAGCATATTGCTCATTATGTGTGAAACATTGAGAGTACAGTCCACCTGCTTGGATGTGAGGTCAGTGTCAGAGTCTCAGAGATGAACTGAGCCTCTGGAGGAGAGCCTGGGAGCCAGGCTCTACCACTGGTGACTGCAATGGTAGCAACAGCTCTCCAGCACCACCTGAATGACACTGAATGAACATCAAAGGCTTCTGTGCAAGAGCTCCACAATGGACTTTGCATGGTCTGGAGACAGGAAATTTAAAGAAATTATATGTGAGTATCATGATAGTAGAGACAGTTATTGGGCTGATGTTATAGCTGGCAGTAAAAGAGATTTAAAAAACACACTTGTATTATTGATGTCTCTTCCTTACACACTGTGTTTGGGTATGGTTTTAATGTACCAGTACAGCATAAAAGACTCATGTTGTTTGATTCTCTAGGGTAAAGTTAATTGGTAATTTAAACAAAAATGATAATCAAAAAAACATTTAGCAAGTTGCATTTTTCAAAGCAATGTTAAAACTTCCTGTTCCACAGCAAAGGTACAGAAAATTATATATGTTGATTTAAGGAGATTCAGTTTTACGTGATTAATTTTCTAAAGATCATTTAAGGTGTAAGCAAAGCATATATTTTCTTGTGAAACTGAATTGGTCCGACCCCTCGCTAATTTTGCCTACAATTAGTTTGGTGTAATTATCACAGCGTACAATTTAGTCTGCTTCCACAAAAAATTATTGTTCACAGGACCATAAAACTCTTTAAAAATTGCTTAATGAACAACTCAGCCATGAGTATGTCTTAGAAGATGAGAACTGCTATTAAATATGTAGAACATGAAGATGCAATATGTGTACATTGCACATAACAAACTTGGTATAAAACCAACCTCCTGGACACTCTACAGATTTGAAGAGTAGCAGGAGGTCACAAAATGAAAGGCTGAATCCAAACGCACCAAACTGAAGCAAGATGACATGCAAGCTAAATTCTGGTATCTCCTAACTTCTAAAGATTTGGATTTTCCACATTCGTATTATCTTACTATGAATTCAGGGTTTGTTTTGGTTTGGTTTTTTTCATCATGGTGGTTTTTGGTTTTTAATGAAAATGTTGCCATCATTCATATATGGGATTTGGACTGAGTTGCATACTGAGGTAAAATTGATTGGTGCCACTGGTTCCTAAAGCTAGAAGACCAACACGCCAAGCACCAGACATGGTGATTTTGGTTTCTTTTTTCAAGGAAATTGATGAAACTTCTGCCAGGATTGAATCATCTGGCAGTCCATAACTGAGGATCAGTCCATAGCAAGAATATCCAGGCATCTCTACAGCACCCATACCTTCACCAGGATTGTTTCATATAACGTTTTTTGCTGCATAAATCCACAAAACTATCTTCTGATTTATAATACTTATGCTTTTCTCATAAGAGAAAGCAAATTGGTTTTCTTCTGTCATTAATTCTTACAAAGACTGAGGAAATTGTTTCCTTTATTTTCTCCGTAGACAATGGTAAAGAGAAACATAACAGCTCTCATTGAACCTTTTTTCCCCCTGCCAGATTCAAAGGCAATTAAAAAAAAAACATATCTGGCATTTTATAGGCATGGCCAGAGTGACACACCTCCCTCAGCTCTCAGCTTTGTCAGAGATGAACCTTTTCCATGGCATCTCAAAGGGTGCATGAAAAGTGATAAAGAAACTCATATTTCTGTAATTGTTGACTTTCAACCCAAGAGTTACTGGTATTTTGTCTCCTGCTATGGAAAGCAGTGCTGCTAGAGGGGAGTCATTCCTTGGAACTGGAGAGTTTTGTGGGACAGCTCTGTAGGTAGGTCTGGATTGACTCTATGTGTGTAGTATAATCCTATCAAAAAGCAGCTCCCAAAGTTGCCAAAGAGTCTGAAATGAGATTTCCAAAGAGAGACAAATAGTCCCTAAAGAAAACATGGGGTTTTAGGTAAGGGTTAAACCACATGGTGTTTGTATTGCATTTCCAAAATTACGGGGAAAGAATAATTTCTCTTTTCATTTAGCAAGAAAAACTTGAATCTACATCTTAACCTGTGCATTTCCTATAGCATCTATTTTCACAGAAGCATGATGCTGATTTAGGATTCCTCCTCTTTTAAAACCTTTTTCCCTTAAACCACTTTTATGGGTTGAAATCTGATCATGATTTCCTACTGCCAGAGCATATTAAGAAACCTGTTTCCATTGCCAGTTTGTAGCAGGGAAAATGTGATTGAGCTTCAAAATATTGTTTCTATTCTAAGTTTTGTCAACAGTGTACAATAAAGTCTTTTGGGTGAGATTTTCAAGATGCACATAATATTAGCCAAAATAGTGTCAGTCATAAAAGTCTCCTTGTCTTTAGTGGACAAAGAGGTAAATAATGCATTTTTTTACTTTTTTTTTTTTTAATCCTACTGTCATTTATTTTAGTACTTCATGGCTTCATAAGATCTTATTTCATTGGTTGCCATACAACCAAAACATCTTGTGCTCGACTCAAGACCTCTTTCCCTAGAAAACGAATGGAGTACCTTTTGGAAACCTTCCAGCTAATAGTCTGCTCCAGATGGTGCTGCTTGCAACTTCTAAGAAGCACAGGAACAGACAGCAAGTGCCTTATTCTTTCTGTCAAATAAACAATCTATGTTTTGGTAGGTTGGGATGTGGTAAAAATAAATCAAACTTCACGAGCATGAGCAGTAAGCTGAACCTGTAAGTAGAACTGTTCAGCTTTGGAGGTCGAGTTGCCTGCTATCAAGCTCAGAAAGGAATTCCAGATAGTACCTTGTGGCCAGCCAAGTGGTGGGTTCAGTTTCTAGCCTGGCTTCTCTCTCTAAGAGAAACAGAGCCATGCTCTTTTTAAAAAGTGGTGCCTGGAGGTGACAAAACTAGCAGGGTGAGGGCTACTGTTCAGACAGCTCCACAGCTCATCTCTTTTGGCAGCTCAGATACTGGAAGTCAAATCATGATATGTTGTGATGCAGCTGTGTGCAGTCTGATACAGGCTGAAAGTGTGGGGAAAGGCAAAACCTTCTGATTGCTGAAGTAACAGTACATTCACCATGTTATCCAAGTGGTCAGTCTGTAAGTGCAATTAACAATTTGCTTTTTCCTGCTCCTTTATTCCTTGCACACTGTAAGTAAAGATCTATCAGCAATACACAAGAGTTAAACTCTGAAAAGTATTGTTATGATTCTGTTGTGTAGAAAACAATGGTGTAATTGAGATTATTTGTATATTTCATTGGAAGAGTCACAATACCTGTAAATATGTTGGTTCTGTCTTTAATTCTTGGTTTTCCTTCTATGTGCTCAGTGCATATAATTTTCTTGGTCTTACAGAAGGCCTCAAAATAGCAGTAATTAATCTTTAGTGATACTGAGTATTCTATTAGCTGTGAATAATAACTTTTACTTTCATTAAGAGGTGGGTTTTTTTTAACCTCTGAGGAATGCAAAGTATTGTTCTCAATTAGTTATGATGATGAGAGAAGTATAAACTGTAGTCATGGGAAAGTTACTGTAAGCAACTCAGACCAAATGTTTAATTGGCATAGACTGGCCCTGCTCCATATTTTGTATGCAATTACAGCCACCTTCCTGAAGCTTAGATTTTGCCCTTGTAGACAGTAATTTGAGATTTTTATTTTCCCCTACAGATGTTTTTTCTCCATGTACTACTGTTTGTCTGTGCAACTCACAACTGTACCTGGGTATCAGGCTCAGGGACAAAACTCACTCTTTTTTGGAGATGCAGCAGAGAAGGATTATAGGAAACTCTCATATTCTGCAAACAACTACTTGATTAAGCAAAGAATTATGTTAATATCCATTGCACCTTATAGATCTTATGTTTGAATCTTTCCACAGAAATGAATGGCAAAACTCACATAAAAATTACTTTGGAATCAAGAGCAGTCCCTGGCTCTAAGGATTTTTCTCTCTGTCATCCCACACTTTACTTTCACCTACAAGAATGACAGTCATGACTATTTATGTTGGAAACTCTACACTTAAGTCTCCTGGACTTTACATGGCCCAAATATTTAAACAAGTGGTTGTAATATTTTACAGTCTTTTAAGTATCGGATGGAGTTCAAATTCTTATTGATATTTGGAATATGAATTTATCTAATTTCATTTTGGAAATTGGCTCAATAATTTAGGGTTGGGAAGGATAGTTTAAAATTTGTAAATACTGCAGAAGCTTGTATCACACTTTGGTAACAGTTTATTGTTTAGAGCAATTCTAGTTCTTTCCAACAACAGAAATAATGCAAGTTACTAGAGATTTCTAAAATAATGTGTATATATATGTGTGTGTGTGTGTAAAGGTGTTTATACATATGCATACTCAGTGTATGTGCATTTGTGTACACAGTAAATGGTATCAAACTAATGTGAAAACTATTAAATAATAGGAATAGGACCAGGATAAAAAAGAAAGGGAAAAAAAAATAAACCAATAACTATTCTATTCATTCTGAGCACATCACACAGAATTGCATTAGGAAAAACAATAAAAAATGTGCTTTTAATCTGATAGTAAAAAACCCCAATAAAATAAAAATGAGATCCATTAATGAAAATAATGGATTTTATCCAAACTAGTTAAACACAGATTTTTTTTTTTTTTATACAGTACTTTCAGCTAAATACTGGGTTGCTAGTGTGCAATTAGTACCAGTGTGTAAGTTTAAGAACAAGATGAATTGAGATAGATAAATACATTCTTAATGATTGCAGGATAGCTCTTGGTTAATAAAAGAAAAAAGAAACTTTTTGTTGGATGGCATCTTAAAATGAAATGGCTAAGACATTTTGGAGTGTGTTAAGTCCTGAGGAAATGGATTAATGGGCCAGTAATGTGATACTACTACCTAAAGGCAGTTTGGGTTAAGAGATACTTCATTTTTGGTCACAAAATTCCTCCTGTGGTCTGAGATTCTGTAATCCTTTCAGTTGACAAGCTGAAATTATTGTTTTCAGAAATAATCAGATCAGAAACTAGGTTATGAAAATGCATTTACATTGATGATACATTTTTTGTCTTTGTCTCATTTTGGTCTTTCTTGTGTGTTTTCCTCTGTTTGGTCTTTTGTGTCCTGAAAGACTAGATGTGATTAGAAGTTAAATTTAAATTGCATGGATAAATGATTAACTTATTAGAAATCACAATTCACAACTTAATTTATCACATGTCTCCCTAATTTTTCACATGGTGATTATAAATGGGGGCTATATGAAAAATTTGAGACGTATAAGATGAATTGCAGACCCACGTGATAAATGTACTTATCATGCACCTTTTGGCAGCTTTACCTCCTCTCTGCTCGCTCATCCATCTCTCCTGGGACTTATGGAGAAACCTATGAGCAGAGTCAATAAATCACTGAAATTTTAAAATCAAATTCTCCTGGAAATACTTTGTCCACTTTTTGCCAGGTGGAGATTTGCCTTGTCCAGTGTCACTCCTGCCACATTTCCATGCAGTTCATGGTCATTGTATGGTCAATGGCTTTTTGGCTGTGGAACGTGGTGGTTCCTCACCTCCCAAAGGAGGAATACAGACTTTGCTCTCTCACACTTTTCCTGCAAGATACTTATTGTACACATGGAATGAGACATCTCTGTGTGTGCCTTCTCTGGAGCTAGCTAGTTCTGTATGTAATGAAACCTTCTGGATCACAGTTTAAATTGTGTTTTACATGCCTGTGACATAATTTGCAAAAGTTTATCACGGAGCAGGGCTCTAACATGCTTTCAGAAACACTTTTCTAAAACCAAATTTCAACTTGTATGGAGTGGTTATACAAAACATATTGCAAATGATTTGACATAATAAATAAAGGGTTTTTTCAATCTCTCTTTGTATGCAAATTGGGAAAACAAAACTTTGTACATGTTCAAAACAACTTCCTTAACTGGAAAAAAAAAACCTATTGAAAGAGAAAAAAGTAAGGGGAAAATGAAGTAAAAATAATTAAAAGACAGTAGGAATTTTCTATTTTTAACTATTATTGATATTCCAGATATATTGCATATTATATATATTCACATTTATTAAAGTATAATATAGTATGTTATTGTTATAATTTGTATCATAATTGTTTATGCGTTGTGTGTAATTTCATATGTTATGTATGTTTTTAGATATTTCATTATCATGCAAACATTTTAAGGGTAACTTTTTTACTCACACTGGAGAGAGCAATGTTACAGTTCCTGTAAAACTGGTTAGAATTTGAGTTTTTCAACTCATTTACATAATATTTTTCTCTGTGCAGGGAGGAATGATTCCTTCATGTCTTTATATTTTTCGGATAGTAGTGGAACCAGATGAGAGAAATGCTTGTTTTGGCACTTCCCCAAAGAGAAATATAGATTTTGATGTTGGCAAAGATGACTTCAGCAAATAGTGCACATAAAAAGCCAGCATTTCATGCAAGTTCATAAGGAAAAACTACAGAATAGAATAACTTTTATGAAGAAATTCTATGTCTTACTTTGTGAATAGGTCCCAGTGCTACCATAATAATGCCCAGTTCTACAACTACAAACACTTATTTGTTCAAAGTGAATATTAACATTGTAATTTACTATCTAATTACAATTTTATAGTAATAACTGAAAATGTGTTGTTAAAAAGCATTGCATTCGCTGCCTCACACTCTCAGGCTGTTCAGGCTGTTCTTAACAGCATAGTGTGTGATTTTTGCCAATCTGAAAGGACTCATAGAAAGCATTGATGTGGATTTTTTAAAGTTTCATGCTCAAATCTTTTTATTAAAAAATGTTTTAGAAAGCTGCTCTAAATGCTCCAATATCACAGTTACTTTGCAGCTGAGGAATAATTTCTGTGAGCTTTAATGGAGGAGGATTGAGCCCTGTGAAAAATCAGTTTGCATAGCAAGTCTTCTTCATGTAAAAGGCTTTGCATTTTATTTCTCAACAACAAATCTCACTAATCTAAGCATTCCAAAGGAATGGGTTAATCTTGTAAAAGGTTGCTATTTTTGTCAACTAATCTGAAAAACCTTTTACTTAAAACTACAGAATTAAAAGCCAATTGAAAAAAATTAATGCAATATCGATACTTAGAAATAAGGCATTCACAAAATGTTGTTAGCTGGTGGTGATTATTAGTAAAAGATTCCCATCTTTTTTTTGGATAGAAAAATTATTATAAAAGAACTGCAAATTAAGATTTACAAGTGATATCAGTGGTGTACTTAAAAAAATGTACTGACTTAATCATAACTTACATGAACAGGAAAATTTTAAGAAAAAGATAAATAGATTAAATTCTATTTATTTGCTGTTGATATAAATTACTTTTGTATTCAACTATATTCATAACTGTAATTAGCAATAAAAATAACAATTTATAATTTTGGTATGATTATAGTGCAGACAGAAAAATAGCTGAGGAGTTTCAGGGTGTAAAAATCCTGCTGCATCTCAGATAAATGGTTTGTGGTACCTGCCAATAGATGTATCTCTCTTTTAAGACCCAACCTAGCAGATGTTTGTGGGAAAGATGAAGTAGGCATGTAGATTTCATCACACACCTGGACTGTGTGTGAGTACTCACACATGCCTTTTTAATCAATATCTCTTAGGGGCTTCATAGAGCATTTTTCCTGATAGGCAAAAGAAAGTCCAGTTTTGCAATTTAGTACTTGTCTTTAATCATAAAGCTAAAAATGCTCTCAGAACTCAGCAGTCAGTTATTGTTTCATTTGCAATAGGAAGTGTTGTGAGTTCCTCTGATGGTTTCAGATTGCTGCCTGGTAGAGCACACTGTGGTAGGTTTTTCCCACCTGTCTGTGGATAAATGCAGCACCAAACCCCAAGCTATTGTGTGCTATTTACAGAAGAAATTAATCATTCCTCCTTATTATCAATAAGGTTCAAATGTAAATTTCCCTCAGACACAAGAGTGCTTTTTGTATGACATTTCCCCTGGAAATCCTTTCTGCTGGCTTTGCTCCTGAGAGAAAGGTGAAGGAGCACCATGACCATCGTTTCCAATCTTCCTCTTGTCATTTATGCCATCACAGAAAGAAAGGCTCCAAAGTTCAGATTGGACAAAGCAAGCAGTAGCTTGGGGAATAGCTGATATTTAATTGATTTTGTTGCTTTGCTAAATTGATTGTTTTCTTGCTAAGGAAATGAACAACCGTGTACCATTCTTTATTGTTATCAGCTGATTGTACTTGTTTTACTGCACAATTTTACCAGAGAGGGGTTTTTGCAAATATTGCGCAGTGGAATGAGTCTGAACTAAAATGAGTGCAAACATTTAATGTTCACAATGCAGGATGCACAGAAGCCTATGAGAATTTGCAGATAAATTTGCCTAGATAAGCAGTTTTTAAGCCATCATAAGATATAGGGATTCAGCCTCATGAAATTATGCATGGAACAGACTGGGTTTGAAGAGCAAACCAAACTGGCATCTGTGTAGCTGGTTAGATGTAAGGTGGTACCATTATCAGTGGAGGCAGATACAGGTGGCACTGGGGTAGGCAAGCAGCTTGAAGGACAGTCAGGGGGATTTTCAAGGGACAAGACAGATTTTCCCACCTAAGTAGAATACAATTCATTAACCAGAACAAAACCAAACCAAGTGCCTGTGCTCCATGTGAGCTCTGTGTCCCTGGGGAATGCTATTCAAAAATTATTGTTGTGGGAAGGGCACCCTGAAAAGCTGAAAGTGTGAGAGTCTGCTGGGAATCCTATCTTTTTGAGGGGTATAAAATCTTCTTGTAGGGAAATGTTGTATTGTTTCTCATTCTTCAGAGGGAGTTGCTTTCTGTGAAAATCCTGCTAAGACAGCTGCAGTCATCAGAGAGACATCTGCTTGTAAGGTCATCTTCTGTTGAAAGTGTTTTGTCACAGAATGGAGAGGGCGTCTTTCACTGCCAAAAAGCCACTTTAAAAGATTGACAAGAGAGATTAGAGAGGATACAGAAATTTTGCAAGATGTTCTTTTAACCTTTTTATATGGTGCCATCTTGGCAGAAGCAAGTCTATGGCAGGATTAGTTAGGGACCAAGCATTTCTGGAATTGTGTTCCTTTTTTTTTTCTTTTCTCTTTCCATTTGGGGTATCAATTAACTGCAATTTCACCAGGGCAGTAAAGCAAGAGAGTAAACAGTAAATAAGCAGCAAGCAAAATTAAAAACAGTAATGAACCTTATGAACATGGGAGTGTTATAATGTTTGAAATGCATTTGTTTTGGAGCTTCACATGTTCTGGGAAAACATGATGACTTTGTGAATGTACTGTCTAATTTTACATTGCAGAGACTGTGTTTATTGGCCCTGGAGGCTGACAAGGAACTGACACCTGTGCCCAAACCTTGGCAGCAACAGGCACGTTCATTATGCAGCAGAGTTGTAGATCCATGTGTCCTCAAGGCAGCAGAGAGGAGCAGACTTTACCCTTGCAAGGAAAAACAGGTTAAATAGCAAAATGACTGGGGCAGTGGATTTACTAACACAGCTGATCTTCATGAAAACTGATGCTTCTGTGTCTGTGCACCACTATAGTAGTGCCAACTGCTATTTTGGGGAAGTTTTTTTGGGAACTGAATGCTGGGTACAGGAGAGCTCATCAGAGCTGGGAAAACCTCAAGATATTCAGTTTCTCTATCAGTTAAAGGAATTAAAAAATTCAAGTTTATAGTGCCTTTTCACATGGATCTTGGGTACAAGTTGTATTTGCATACTGAGAAGAGAGAAGGTTTAGATTAGATATTGGAAGAAATTCTTCCCTGTGAGGGAACTGGCACAGGTTGCCCAGAGAAGCTGTGGTTACCCTCTCCCTGCAAGTGTCCAAAGTCAGGTTGGAGGGGGCTTGGAGCACCCTGGGATGGTGAAAGTTGTCCCTGCCCATAGCAGGGGTTGGACCTGGATAGTCTTTGAAGTCCCATCCAACACAAAGCATTCTATGATTTTGGGATGGGAAAGCATTAATTTTTGGGGTTTTTGGGGGATCCTAAATAAAATCTAGCAGAGAAAGGTGAAACGATACAGATGTGTCCTGTGTTAAATAAGGCTTGTAAATGTCTTATCTAAAAAATAGTTCAATGAAAACTTACACAAAATTACACAGTTGTGCAATCCCCAGAGTTTGGCAAGGAGGGATTAGTGTTTCACCTGTTGATAAGTTCAAGGTTGATTACTTTAGAAAAATGTCGGTTTTTCATTAAAATAGCATTTTCCATAAGTGAACATTGTGGTCTGTAATGTCACTTCCATGGTTTCTGTGTGGCCATATCTACAATAAGGGTAGACTTTCATTAAAGTAAGGCCTGAAGCATACACAGGTAGATTTTATTTTAAATAGCACTATCTATATAGATTATAAAAGGAGAGTTTTGTAAATGTGGTATTTCAGAAACACTGGGAAGCAATTAGAATCATCCATTTAGTGAATTTTGGTGGTCAGAAAAGCATTAGCTAGGACCAGGTTTACTCATTCATCATACCCTGTTACTTATGGATAAACAGGGTGGTATGGTGTCTTGCTAATTCTCAGATATCATTATATAATATAATTGTGTTCTTGAGATGCTGTTGAAGGCCATTTGCAATTACCATTGTATATAGGAAACACAGGTTTAAAACAGTGAGGTTAAGTGTGGAACAGCAAACAAAGCAATCGGGTCACCAGTGTGTGCTCTGCCCTGGGAGTGTGGTTATTCCTCTGTGTGTGTGCTCTACAGGAGAGAGCAAGTTTGTATTGAAAGCTTGAACCCACCCTGACATTAACAAAGGTATTTAGCTTTTTAAAGATAGAATTCTAGATGCCAAGATCAGTGGGTTCATGCTACTACTCCAGATGAGTCTGGGAGTGTGCCAGGAAGCTAAAAGCAGTTGATAAACCCCAGAAGAAAAGTAGTAAATCAAAAGCAAGAAAGCTTTTGAAAAATTTAAGAAGTGGCATATATGTAGGGATGATCATATAATTCTGAAAAAGAGCTTGATTGCCTCACAGAGATTGCTGTGTACCATCATATTAATGGTCAGACCCTGAGAGCTTTGCACTTTGATTCTAATGAATGTCCCAGAAGTTTGGATGTTTATATGAACATTATCTCTGTCTAAACGGTGAGCTTAAAACCTTACCTCTGCTGGGGTTTGATGTGTATCCTTTAATCTAGACTCTGTATTGATGGGATTATTCACATGAATGAGGTTTTGCCAGCTTAGTCCTAACATTTATGTGATGGATTATATTGATGCATTTGTTCCATCATTGGTCAGAATGATTTCAGCTGTGGTTTTGCTGTGTGAACTGGAACTCCCTTTCCCATGAGATCATCCAGTAAGGAACATGGGTTAAACCCTGCACTATTCTTCCTTACAGGCAGAACTCAGATCCTCTCTTCCACTGCCTTCAACTTCATTCAGGAGCGTTATCTGATACTGAATTGTTCTCTAATTAATTAATTAATTGTTTCAAAGGCAAGATCCCCATGTGCCACTAAGCTACCAGTTCAAGAAGCACATAGGTTCTTGCTGAGTCTTTGGGGAAAAAGAGAATGAAAAGCTTTCTATAAGGTTTATGTACATCTAGATTATGTGTTTTTGAAGTGTTTTTGTGACCACTTACTAATATCCTTCTGTCTCCTTACTTCTGTTTGTAATGCCTGTAAGATGTTAATGTCCTTATCATACTTCTGGCCTTTTGTGTCCCTTTTTCCTCTGAGTTTAGTCTGATCTCTTACTTGGCTTTATGGGCACGTGGATGATTCATTTCAAAAACAGTGTCAGTTCCACTGATATCAAAAGTACTATTAGAATGCAATTAATATACACATACCTAAGTACCTGCTGATTTGTAGCTTTATGCATTCAGAAAAATGATATACTTGTAAAGTCCAAGGATTTCAATCCACATCAGTTGAACTGTTCCTATTTTCAGTAATGAGATTTTGAAAAAGGTCTGCATGGAAAAGGTTTTAGCTACTTATACAATGGCCAATCTCAGAAAGTACCTGAAAATATGGTCTCACATTGGGAAATTATTGTTACTAAAGAGCAATTCAGACCTGAAAACTATAGCAGATGCCACAGCAGTCATCACAACATGTATGTCATGGGCTTTTCATGACTGCACTTCTAATTTATCAGTTCTCTTACATCAAAATCAGTTAAATAGGTATATGGTTCATTATTACAGAAAACTGCATTAAAAGAAAACCTTGCAGCTGGAAAGTTAGTAATACTTAATTAAGGTAAAAATTAAGTTAGTAGCCTTACTTCATCTCCTCTGTCTGTATTTACGGTGCTGCACCATGTTTTGTGTTGGAGACACCAGGCTATAGAATTGGACTCCCAATTCTCATGCTTATTTACTCTGTTCTCACCTTAGCTGTTTATTGGATTGGTGTTGCTGCATTTTATTTCATGTAATTCCTCCACCCAGTCTCTATAGTAATCCAGTTTTAATGTCCTTTCTTTTTTCTTTTTCTCCACAGCAGCTTGTCTGATCTTGGCTTTATTTCTGAAACTTGGAAGACAAAAGAGGAGGAGGCTGAGAACATACTGAGGTTCACAGTGGCAGGAAAAAGGTAATGCTCAAACTGGAACTGGGGAGGATCTACCTGGATACAAGGAAAACTAAATTTGCTAAGAGGGTAATTCAGCTTTGGACCTCCAGAGTTGTGCCCTCTCCAGTTTATATAGCTTTTCAAGACCCAAATGGACAAAGCTGTGAGAAATCTGATCTGAGTTCTGGACTGACCCTGCTTTGAGCAACAATGTAGGTCCAACAAGGTCCCTTCCAACCTGAGTGATGCCACAGCTCTGTGACCGCATTGCTGGGGCTCTCTGCTATAGCTTTGTAAGTTGTTATTAAGTATTAAAGAATTTGTTTTCTTTTTTTTTTTCCCTCCAGTTTTGGACTTGGCTAATTTGATTTATTGGAGAGAGCTGTCTCTCAGGTTCTTTCTTTCATTATTTTCCTTCTTTTACAATTTCAGCTTCCCCTCCCTGAACCTGTTTCTTATACCTTTGCCCTCAAGTTTGGGAGTGCAAAAGCATTTAAAGGAATGAGTTGCCAGATTTTGCTAACCCTGGCAAAGCATCTTTGTTGCATTTTTGAAATGAGCTGTTTTGGCTGCAACTTTGAGAAAGTATTACTAATCTGGAGGCAAGCACTCAGGAGAGAAAATTGTATCCTGATGTATTGTAATTCCTTAAAGGGCAAATGAAAATTGTGTTATAATTAGAAGTCTGAAGAGCTTCATTTCTGATAAAGCTGATTGGGGGCTTCAGCTAGGATCTGAATCAATAAGAGATTCCTGGTAAAATGCTTTTTAATCATAGGTGTTAAAGAGATTCTCTGCTAAACTTTCCCTGGAAAAAAAGGTTCATACCAGGTGTTTGAATGCTTCACTTGCTCATGGATATGCAGGTGTCTGCTTGGAGATGCATGAGGGGAAGCTCACTCCCCTGAAAATATAACACACAATTAAGGAAGCAAACTCAGTGTTTGAAATAAATATATAGAAAAAGATGGAAATATTTAAAATGGGAGATGAAGTTAATTGTGAGGGCTTTATGTAATACAGTCAAAGGTTTTGGTTTAATCTACTATTTTTAAATATACTTTTATAAGAATTTTTAAGAACATTAACATGTCACATTTCTTTATGTAATATTTGTAAGAGATTATTTTGTCTTACTGCTACATAATTTAGTTCACAATTTTCAAAATGCTAAATGAAGTGCAAAGGCTTTGAAATTGAAAATATTTGAAAAAAATTGTAAGCAATTTTTTTTTTCCAGAATAATGTTTCTCAGAATATTGGTATTATGTGCAATACAAGATGAATTAATTGAGCTAGGGCCACACATTATTGATTACTGTCCATCCTTACAACTATTTATAGATATACTTTTTTCCATGTCTCATATATGTTTACATTTTCTCAGGGTTTTAGCATCATTGATATTTTCAAATGTATTACTGTACCACTCACCTCCAGTTAAACTTTGCCTAGTTATAAATAGTTCAAAACCACTAAGTGAAGAAGAAAAAGTCTATTTCTTTTCTGACTGGGATTTGCTTGTTGAATCTCTTTGAAATCCTGTCCCTTGGTAAAGGAATCTGAACCTGTTGCTGAAGTTTCATTAATTTTATAGGGAGAGGATTATTTAGACAGAAACTCTGAAAAAGTGAGTTGGAGAGAACAGGAGTCACTGAAAATGTCTTCAGTGTATAAATTTGTGAAATCCTGTGTGTCACCAGCAGGGCTGATGCTGGGCTGTCTTAGGAGACGGGCTGTCAGAAAAAAATGGTTGTAGAGCTCCCAGTATGGGCAAAATAACATAATAATGAAAAAAGAGTCAAAACCAGCAGGTGCTGGTGGCGGCTCTTCCCCTCACGCGGCCTCCATGTTCCTGCCAATGCTGGGCCTGGCCACTCTGGGCCTGAGGGGACTTCTTGCCACCAAATGGATCTCAGCAGGGGTATCCAGGCCACAAGGTGTCTGTGCTGGAGCAAACAGGGAATTCCAGCGGGAATTCATCACTGTCCAGGCTGGGAAGCAGCTCTGTCAGGGAGGGTGGACAGCCCAGTGTCCCTGGCCAGCAGCGTGTCCTGGGGGACAAGGCCAGGGGATCCTGGGGTGCACATGGAAGGGCACTGAGGGCAGGTCAGGGGGGGGGACCCTGATCCTCTGCTCTGTCCCGTGTCCAGTTCTGGGCTGAGGGAGCTGGGCCTGTTTAACCTGGAGGAGACTCAAGGGGATCTTATCTGTGTCCATCAGAGGATGGACCAAGGTCTGCTCTGTGGGGCCCAGGAACAGGACAAGACGCAATGGGCAGAAACTAAAACACAGGATATCCCTTCCACCTGAGTATCAGGAAAAATTCCACTTTCAGGGTGACAGGAGCAAATTGCCCGGAGACCTTGTGTGGTCTCCCTCACTGGAGATATTCAAACCCCACCTGGACACAGCCCTGTGCTTGGGGCTGGTCCTGCTTGAGCAGGAAGGTCAGACCAAATGACCTGGTGTGGTCCCTTCCAACATGACCCATTCTGTGGTCAGGAGAGCAAGCCAAAAGCCAATTTAATTGTGTGGCCTGGTCTTTGTGCCTTTTGAACATAAAATGTGCTGCTTCCTTCTCTTTTCTCCCTAGATCTCAGAGGCATTTCTTCATAGCAGATCTGCATTTAGGCAGCTACCTCATCATTATTCATCTAAGTCATCAAAATTGTAAAAAAGGACTAAAACCCTGATGTGTTATAAATAAAATATGGGAAGGAGGACAGTAATAGAATAGAAGTTCATATATTTGAGGGAATACCCACTCAAAAGCTCTCCCACAGCAGTTGCAATGTTTTCTTACTGTTTAAATATTTCAATCAAAGAATGAAATGCAATATGATCAATAGTTGGAGCTGAAATCCTATAGATGTTGTGTGACAGTACTTGTACTCAATCTTCATTCAAAATTTACACAGTTTGTATTTCCTCTGATGTAATTGCCTCTGTGCTGGGGCTTTCAATAGCTGTAAATTAACTCTGTCATAATTGCTCTCTTTTGTTTCTTGAATATTTCTATCCTTGCTGTAAATTGTATTTCTGTTACTTGCAGTATTGATATTATGACATGTCCACAAGACAGCCCAGTATCTGGAGACATGTATATATCTTTTTGCAATAGTTTTCTTTCACCCTCCCCATTTTATTCATACAGTTGATTTCTCTTGGCTCTGAGCCCAGTTTGGTTTAATTTTCGTTTATTTTGTACAAGATTCCAGACTCTGCTTTGAGATGGGCACTATATAAATTAATAAATAAATTCAATATATGCTTCCTTTAAGTGGGTTGCTTGGCACATCTGTTTTTCAGAGGTTTCTAAAACTTCATAATCTGTGTAAGATATCTTTAGTTACATAAGATTGGGAACTGTATCATTTTTTAACATGTACAGGTTTCCCATTAAAAAGTCATTGTTTACTAACTGTTGCAGTGCTCTGGCACATTGGATACTGAAGTATGTCTCAGTAGTTGGAATGCAGAATAATGGTTCTATTTAAGACACTGTGGGTATCTTAACTATGATAAATACTTGTTTTTGATGCTGCAAACTTGTTTGTGCTCAGAAGATTTCTAAGGACTATTGTATATGTAAATATAGATGTTGCATCTGGTTTAAAATACTGACATGCCTTCAGTATTAAGAGTTTTCACAGGCAGAACTGCAACAAAGCAATGTTCAACTTATTGGTTTTGGCCAATTGCATTGCTTTGGCATAACCAAAAGCACTTTAATGGAAATCCAGGGGAATTTCCCATTAAAAAAAATTCCAATTTGCATGATTATTTTATGTGAAGGTATCAAGGACACAGTTAAAGAAGTAGTCAGCAAACATTTTGGCACCAAATTAAGTCATAAATAGCTCAGGAAAGAGAAGAGACTGCGGCTGAGACAGGGAGCAGTTAGAGTTTGTTCTGCAGAGATTCAAGACACACAGAGATGTAAAAGTATCATATGTAAAGTTTAGGGTCAAAGATGACATTTGGGAGGAATGGGGAAAAATCTTGCTCTGATTAACTGGATAATCCCAGGGATTTCCTTACTCATACTAAAGTCAGCATCACAAATTGCTCTCCTCACAGAGCACCACATTCTTCCAGTGCTCTAAATGGAATGGGTAGGTTCTAGGTATGACTGTGGATTGCAATTTTTATTGCAATACTTGAAGTGAAGGTGGGAAGAAAGAGGAGGCACAGGGAGAAGGATGGTGCATAGATCAATGCATACAGAATGAGCAGTTGGCACTCGTCAGTCACTGAGGTGGGGATGTCACAGGTGTTTGTAGGTGTTCAAAACACAAAGGTGTGCTACCATCCCATGATCTTCCAACTCCATATTTTGTAAGTAACCTAATTAGACATGTGATGAACATCCACTGAAGGCGGTGTGGGAGGCAGAGGAATACTTATGAATCCAGTGGGGATTAAGGTCTGACCAGAGCATTGAATTTATCAACACTGAGAAGAGGGAGTGCTTCCGGTCCTTGCCCAAATGTAAACCTCAGGTACATAAGGAGCTCTCCATGGAGAACCATTGATGGCTGTGACGTTGGCAGCCATGGTCCATTAACTGTGGGATTAAGTGCTAATTGAGCTGAGATTCGGAAGGATTTGAATTCTGTATTAGTGCTTGTCTCCTATCTAAGACTTCTAATGGCTTATGGGTTTAACCTTGAGCCTTTAAACAACTTCTTGCTACTCTGCAGAACTCTTTCCAGATGTGCAGTTAATTCCTGGGTAAGAAAACACAGATATTTCAGTAAAATCTCTGCATCTGAATCCTCACTAATGCACTCATCAAATCAGTTCTCTAATATCTGTGGTTTCTTAGACCAAAGTCTTCTAGAGCTCTTGACCTCTGCTGGAAGAAAAGGTTTATTTGCCCATTTATGACCCATGTAGATGGCAACAGGTATGTGGACAACATACCTTTCATACTCCCAATTATGTTTACTCTCCAAAATGCTCCAAGTTCTGGATATTTCTCATTTATCTGTATTCTACTTGGATAATGTTGTTGCCTCTAATATGGCAAGCCTAAGACAAGGAAAAACAGTACCTGGGCTCTTCCAAGGTTTGTTAGAGAGAGAGCATTGAACTGTGAGCTGCATTCACTTTGTGGAGTCCTAGTATGAGGTCCTTAGTTGTACAAAGCCCTCCAGCACAACTGTCTCATGGTTAGAGGGAGTGCTGTAGAGGAAGTAGGGCCACATTTTTGCTGACACTGCTTCATGATATAAAAAAAGTTTTAAAAGGTGATTTTTATGGCACTTTACCATTATTGTGGCCTTATTTTGAGTGGCTAGCATTTTGATACAAGACCTTATAGATAAAATAAAGATGAAAAATATGTGGAAAATTAGTTCCTGGTTACAAAATATAAATTGCTCAGAAATGGAAAGAAAGAGGTTGGGAAGAACCATGTATCCAGATACACCAAAGCATATTGAAATAGAGTGGTGCTATGCACCATATAAATACAGCCACATAAACCCTCCCTAAAATGCCTTTATTTGTGGAGGGAATACATGGAAACATTTCTTTAGAAAGCTATTTGAAATTTAAACATTTGGTATCACCTCTACTGGAAGTAACCCAGTCCATGGCCAGAGGAATCAGGAATGTGGTGAGGACATGGAAGAAAAGGGGCAAGAATGGAAGCAGAATTAAAATGGTGCAGGCAGGCAACTCTTTGAGAAGCAATGTTTCCCATTTCTTTCCTAAGCACATCCACACTTAGTTTCCAAGAAAGCAGGAAGGACACATAGGCAAATTGCCAACCAGATGGTGCAATCGAATAGGAAGAATGCTTACAGAAGGGCAGTATAACACAGAATTAAAAAATGCTATCATTTGCTTTCCTGATACAATATAGGACAAAATTCACTTGGAAAGAGTTAATGTTAACTATATACTTGTGCCTTCTAGTCATTTTTGTGACTTAGCTTCAGAAAAACATCTACCTTTGAGTTCTCCTGTGGTATCCCCTCCGCCAAAGTAATTTAATGTGCTCCAATTGTATGTTTCTTTGCAGATTTTTCAAAACTGCCTTATTATTCCCTAAATATGTTTCTGAGAATATACAAAATTTAACTGAGAGGAGGGTGAAGTCCCTTTTCAGGGCTTCTTTAGTTGCTACTCTTATATAACGTGAAGAAAAGAAAATAGTATTTGCTATGGAGGCTTCTATATAATCACTAGATAAAGATGATATCAGTGTGGAATTAGTGGCAGACCAAGGAATTATGGTATTTTTCATGTTATGTAATTTCCAATTTATTGCTGGAACTATGTGGTGCATATTGTTTACATTTCGTCTTTGGAATAATTTTATATTCTTTTTTACTTACAATGTATTTTTATTTCACGTAGAGTGTATTTTCTTTCTATCATAATTTGACTCTTTCAAAATCAGCCTGAGTGTCTGTTGCATAGATTGTGCACATATAGAAATACAGATTCCCACCCTGCTCTTCCGACTTGCGTTTAAATTTCGGAAGACACACATAGAAATGCATAAAGATTTTTAGCAAGAATATTTTATAATTATTTTAATGTAATTTTTCTTATTAGTAGCACAGTTTTGATTATGTGATTGGATGTAACAATTTTATGTCAATATATAATCAGAACCTGACAAATCTAGTCGTAATTGAAGAGAGGATGCATATCCTGGCAAAATGTAAGAACCAGCCATCTGTCCTGATGTCAGCCTTTTTGTTATGTATTTTATGTCTATATCTTGATGTTCTATAAATATATATATGGCATATCTATCCTCTACCTTAATTCTTGTGAATGGCTTCCAAATGGGATTCAGCATATGAGCATTACCTTCATGAATCTAAACAAGAGCTGCCACCTCTTTTCTCTGCCCAGTCCTAGCTTGTCTCTATGTACTCTTGTTGACAAGCATTTGTGGACTGCAAATAAATCTGGAAATAAAAGGAAGATCATAATCCATTGAAAAAAAAAATTATTGATTGATTTTTATAAAATTAATTATTGGAGCAGCTTTTTGTGTTTTCATTGTCTGGATTATGGAGAACTGTGTTGCCATGTTTTTTTCTTAGATGTACTGATTTCTGAATTTATTTATTTAGATTAGATGGTTTTTTTCTTCAGTTCTTAAAAATCCAGTCTGGATTGTAAGAAACCAAATATGATATTCATTCTTTCTTAGAAATTCCTTTTGGTTATAAGGATTTTACAGGTGATTTTTGACATTGATGGGCATAGAACTAGCTCTGTTGTATTCAGACTGCCTTCTCTGTAGCACATGTATAACCTTATTTTTTTCCCCAGGTGAGGCAAAGAATATTTGAAATCTTACCTGTAATGGTAAAATCATACCTGAGCTGGACAATCAGAGACAATACAGTTCAGCTGGTAGAATTGCATTGCCTTGTCAGTGTTAGGACTTTTTGTGAAATTCATATTGCTTCTGATGGTTCTGCCTGCTGGTGAGAGAAGCTAATTTCCATTTCACTTTTCTGGCTTCTAAAAGCCTCTGTCACTGTTTCCCCTCAGTTTCAGAGTTCCTCTAATCTTTTGAGTTGTTATATCAGCCATTACTTGAGATTTTGTGTATTTGTCTGGATAGGAGACAAACTTTCTTTTGCTTACATCAAGGTCCCCACAGGTTTTGTCTTTGTCCAAAGCAAGTAGTTTTTAGCCCCAGTTTCTCTAGGTAACAGCTAACTTCACTCTTGCCAAGCTTTTCTGCAAGGGTCTGCTCTTATTTCCAACAGAAAATATCGACAGAACTAGTTGACAACTCATCTTGGGATAAATAGAAGAGTTTGATGTCACGTTCTATGTGAAAATAATGTCTTGAAAACTTAGCTGGACAGTTGAAAATCACAAATAGCACGCAATGTCTTTAAAAGAACCAGAGGTATCGTGGTGTTGACATGATCAATGTTGGTAGTTGCTGTGGGGACAACTGGGCACAATGTTAAATAACAGAAGTTGAGTAATTCCCAACTCCATTGACTTCAGGTGAATTGGTCAGAAAAAAGCACAGAAGCTGAGTTAGGAATTATTATGAAAGAAATAGAAGACAAATTGGAAAACATGACTCTCTGTAGAGCTCTCGTTTATTCTGCTTCTTCAGTGCTATGAGTAATTCTCATGCTCCCATTTCAGAGGGAATATGTGAAGAGTGATAAAGGTGGAGCAGCTTCCATGTGATGAAGGAAATTTGACACTCTTCAGCCTGGAGTAGAATCAACTGACGGAGAATTTGATAGAGATCTACAGGACTGGGAATGACATGAAAAAAGTAAGTGGAAGATGACTGTATCTTCTTTACATGTAGGAGCTGAGCATCAGGTGAAACTAATAGGGAAGTTCAAAACATAGGAATGTTTTTTTCATACTCACATCTTAAGTAATGGAACTCCATTTCAGAGGTTGTTAAGGGTGCTGAAAGTTGACATAGATTCAAAACTGAAACAAAACAGTTCAATCCATTTATAGCTATTAAGTATAAACATGCAAACTCTTCAGAAAATCTCTGAGCCATAAATGAGTGGAAGCTGGGGAAGGATAAATAAGTTTAGTAGCATTTATGTCCTTTTTTCCTTTTTTTTTCTTTTTCCTCTGAGTTCACTGTCGCTACTATGATACATAAAATTAGGCCTGTGCTGGTTCAATACCTCTCAGAGCATATCTGTTTACCTTGTTATTTCAGGTTCAGGGTCATAGGAAATAAATAATTGTTCAGGAAAGGCAACAAAAGAAACCACAGCTTTGCTTTTTCTGGTGGGCAGTGCTTTGCCTCCAGAGTCAATCCTGAGTGCACAAGCATGGTGTTAATGGATGCTTTACTGGAGCTGTCAGCATTCAGTCGGATAAGACACGACACTGGGATTTTGACCATTTGTGGTCATTAAAGTTATCATGTAGTTATTATAGGACAGTGGAAATTAGCCCTGGTGTCCTGGTCTAATTCCAGCTTATATGCCTCCTGCAGTTTGACTGGGATAGGTTCCTTTTTCATGCTTCAGTATGTGCTGCTGGTTTAGTGGAGAACAGCACTGTACAGACTCCATGTGGCTAAAAATTCAATGTAGATTATTTCTAGTCTAACACTACAAACACAGTAAACTGCAACAATTCCTTAACATAACAGGAATGCAACAGATATGTGAACAGTTGTATGTTCTGTAAAACACTGGCTATAATTTGCACTAAAGGAGGGTCAACAATCACAGTGAATTGTGTTGAAACCAGCAGAGCTGCATGTCTGTACATCTGTGAAGAGTCTGGTGTATAATGAATGACTAGACATGCCTGATGAGGTAGTGTTCTGAATTTTGCACTGGAATTTTACTGACACACTCTCCTTGGAATATGCTATGAAATTTCTTTAACATAGAGGAAAGCATGACATGAGCTGGGATTGTACTCTTATTTGGTGTTTTCCTCTTTTTTGCATCAAAAGGCTTTGTATGCATCGTCAATGTAAGGCAAGGGAGAGAATCATCTGTCTTTGGGGGAATGATTGTCCACATTCTCAGTGAAAGGTCAATGAGTAGTGGGTATTAATTAATCCAGCTGGGCACACAGCATCCCAGGTTTAACAATGTCCAAGCTCTTTATAATGATGATAGATTCTAAGGACCTGCCTTTTAGTAATGGCATCCCATCTGTTTGGGGTTAGAGCTTTCAGCACATTAAGGGTTTTTTTTAGATTCCTCTTTGTAAAGTGTGTCTGGTTTGTGGGATAGTCCCAAACATCGTTTATTTCAAAGAAAAAAAACACTGAAAATTTAAGGCCAAAGTCATGAGCAAGAAATCTTTTAAAATCTTTCTGAGAATATAGAGGAAACATATTTTCTTTTGAAAGCAAAGTCTCCATTGGAGACTATCAATTTTTTATTAATACCTTCTGAATTTCTTGTTTAATCTTAAACTATGAAATATATTGCTATTTGATAGGACAGA
>NC_135276.1:6847500-6880000 GCF_051311805.1 Agelaius phoeniceus
ATCAGTCTGCAGTGCAAAGATCTGTAAAAATGCAAAATCACCCTTATGTAATTCAACTATTAAAGCTTCAATGATAAAGAAGAGCCGAGTTATTTACATAGGTTTATGGAGTGACATCTGTGTGAGTGACAGATGTCTGTGCCAGAAGGATGCTGCACTCACATTCTTTCTTGTCTGCATAGGGATTGTGTCTAAAAGAGTTTATTTTTTCTTTTTGCATATTTGCCATTATAAAAAAATTAAAATGTCATTCTTGTGTTTATGAAACACAGGATGCTTCTGGAATCTTAAAACAGCAAGGCATTTAAGAAGGATTTAGGGCCTTGGATTATAAAGCCTGGGCACTGGCTGTAAACATCAATGGATGTTGCTTATTATTTTTCTAGCTCATATTTTAGAAAAAGTATCTATTTATATTTTATCAGTATTTATACAGGAGTGTCTGCAATTCTAGGCAGAGACTCTTGATTTATAACAAGCTCCAAAACTGACCCAATAAAGGAAGCAAACTCATCCAGAAGAACAGAGCTTGATTACTGCACCTGCACTTTTTTCATTAATTAGGATTTGCCTTTTGTGGAGGCATGCATAAGGTGTGGGAAAAATATTGAGTTAGAATGTGATTTTCTAGAAAGCAAACTGCTCGTTTTTTATAATTATTTGGTGCTGCCTCTTCTGTGGTGCCTTTAAAAACTTCTGGAACCCGTTCATTTTTCTTATCATTGAAGTTGTGCAAGAACTCTTCTTAAGTACAGCAGAATCTAAGGCTAATCTGAGCCAGGTTGTTACAGTCACCATATTATCTGGTATATTTTATTTTCATTTTTCCCACATTTCCAAATATTTTTTAAAAGCTTACATCAGCAGTTAACAAAAATGATGCGGCTATTGCCTTATTTTAGAAACTTCATCCAAGCATATGATGTCTGATAGAACAATTGTTTGCATTCTCTATTTCTTTGCTTTTTAGTGACAGAGGAATGTTTTACAAAATAAGGTGCAATAAATAAATAAAATATCAGCATGCACACAAAGCCCATTATTTGTTAATGACTTCTGTGTTTGTGGCTCTCTGGAACTGGGTTGAAAATTGACTCTATTACAATATGTTTAAAACTTGGCATCATGTGCTTGTAAACCTGGAGATTTTCTAGCCATAAAATCAAAGCATTAGGATGAGCCAAAATGTATTGTTTCTTCAACAGAGTCATAGCTGAAGCATTTTTTTCTCCCAATATTATTCCCAGAATGGTTAAAGAGTTTAGAAACATCCTCCTTTTATTTCTTTTCCTATAAAGTGTCCATTCTTGTTTTGTCCAGCCCCTATTAAGTTAACCTGAAAAAGGTTGAGTCCCTTTGTTTCAATGATTTGTGATGTGATGTTGCTGCTCACATTTCACTTGGTGTTGCTTAAATTGCCAATCATGGATCTCGCATCCTCTCTGCTGTCAACTCGGTTTGGATTATCACCTCGGATGCGGGGTTCCCTGTTTGCACTCCGTGCTGAGCACTTCCACGCTTGCTTTTATAAAATCTCATCTTTCTAATGAGAATGCAAATGAAAGAAAAGCCGTGTGAAATGGCTATAGATGAGTTGCTTGTCAAAAATGTTTTACTTTAGGGGGGAAAAAAAAGTGCCAATAGCTCGCTCAACAGGGTAATGCAGTGCATGTTCTAGATGGACTCCTCTTTAGAGTTGTGGCACGTGGCCAAATATGAAGGCAGCACATCTTCATTGTTGCTGGTTTTCATTTCTAGTGCTTAAACAACTCATGCAGGTTTTGACAGCTTTTTTTTTTAATATATTAACATAAACCACTTTATTGTAGTAGCATGTTTTCAATAGAAAATATAAACGTTGGCTTACGAAAAGATTTTTATTTTTTTTAAAGACCATGCGCATTTTTTTTTTTTTCTTCTTAGGAAAACATAGAAAGAATGTTGCATTTGGGGAACTTTAAAAGTTACTTTATTATAAAATATGAATCAAAATACCATAAAAACACAATAAAGAGAGTCATTTTCTCTGAGAGACCATTTTGGAAGTCAGCTGTGTGCCTGCAGTAGTATGTAGTGTTGTTATGTGCAGGGAGATATGACTGGAAGATGAAATTATTCCTACTGAAGACTATTAGAGATCTGTACAAAACTAACCCATAATTAGATTTAAATATGATATGTATTCACTTTGCTTACTTTGGCTTTTATTGATTTATTTATAATGAGTTAAAAGTATAGGGTGATATCTCAAATCACCTTAGGCAGAGCTTTATGACTGCCTGAGGTCTCACTGTTAATAATCTTACAGCTATTTACCTCCATCGGTAATGAACAGGCTCATGGGTCAGCAAATCTGACTGGACACTGATCTCTCAGGGGGGTTTCACTCACTCCTCATCTGGAGCTGACTTTCACCTGTGGCCTAAGTTATTTGAGTGCCTGTGTGTAGGACACTTGCATATGTAACTAGGTAATCAGGAAATTAGTTGTGTGTGAAAAAAATACAATCTTTATACTAATGCAAGTTATTAGGTGCACTCCAACAGCCCTCAGAAAAGCTGTATGAAAGAAAAGGCATGTGGCACTGTGATGGGAATGGTTACAGGACAGATTTGCAGCATGGCCCATCCTCTGCAGCTGGAACTAGATTTTAAATCAGCAGAGATCCTACCTGGGCTCAGATGCTGCTTGTCAAAACACATCCAGATTCCCAAAGGACTTCAGCATTTTGGGTGCTGAGCTTGTGTAGCAATTCAGCTGTAAATGTCACAGTAGGAACAGATGGACATCAAGCACTTTAGTAAATCTCACTTAGACTTTGGTGAACAGAAAAATTTGACATTTTTACCCTAATTATAGGTACTGAGCACCGAAATATTTGACCAGAGAGCTTTTGAAAATGTTGTCTTAAAATATTTCCTGTTCAGGAGTGATTAACCAATACAGATTTCAATTTAAATTTTAATTAAAGCTTATTTGTTATGTGCAGTATTAGCTTGCAACACTTTTTTTTTTTTTTAAAGAAAAGATGTTATCTTTATAGAATTGACTTATTTGGAAACTTAACATAAGCTTCCAAGCCCACAGAAAATATGGTGATGTGTTTCTGTTTAAAATATGTTTTAAAAAGTAATTCACTGTAAAATGTTTTTGCATTACTACTTTAGAAATAATTTTGGATGTCTTAGATAGGAACCTATTAAACCCTGACTCTAAAACATAGATATACAAAGAACTTACAGGAATACAGTTTCACTACTCAGTTTTTTAGCCATGCAGTTTGCACATGACCTGATTATCACTTTGAAAACCTCTGGGTTGACTAGTGATAGAAAAAAGCACATCACTGCTGCTGTATGAAACAGCCCTGGCCCTGCATAGGAATGGACACAGGGTGTCTATTGACATCAACAGATGTTGTACGTAGGGGAGGTACTTGAAATATTACAATTTTATCTGTGAATGACTATTGGAGTAGTTTCACTGATCATAATACCTCAAAAATTTAATTTTTAAGAAGTGCCTGTCCAGTGAGTGTTGAATTTATTGAGCTAATGAGTGGTTTTCTTTCAATGCAGCACTGTTCTGTGCACCCTGTGTCGATTGCATGGCTCTAATTAAATCCATGCAAGGGCTGTGCTTTATGCTGTTATTAAACAGCAGAGTGTTAACATTGATTTAGCAGGCTTTAGAAGCAGTTACCCTGGAGAGGTGGTGTGGCCAGGAGTCACCTGCTTCTGCAGAAACACAACATAAAGCCAGTCTTCTCCCTAGCAGTTCTGGACAGATTAAAAAATAATGTTTCAGGTGTTTCAGGTATCTCAGGTGCAGGCTAAGACTTCCAAGAAATCACCTGATGATCAACAAAGAGAAAAGAAAATTAGGTGAAAAACAAACATAAAGAACTTCTGAAATGTGTGTGGGTTGGTTGGTTTGGGTTTTTTTACTGTTGTTTTGGTGATTAGACAGAAATAGTGTGAGAAGCTGGGAGGGTCTCTTGCAGTTAAGCCTGAACTCAAACCTTTCACCGTTCTGGCAGATGCTTTAAATGCATCCCATGGTGCACTAACACACCCTGCTCACTGCCCAGGGTGCTGATCAGCTGGCCTCTCACTATGGGGGGATTAAACAGGGAGAGTGAAATAAAGAGACAGCAGTGAAAACGAGAATCATAGCACCCAAAATAGATTTGAATGCCTTTAAAGGCATAGGTGTGACTGCCTCATGAAAGCTTGGGCACCTCTCAGTTGGTACATGAGGTACCTAACCCTCAGGAGAGATTTTCCAGAGGTGATATGTGACTGCTGTGCTTGTAGGAGACAAAAATGGAGGAAGGCTCCCACCAGGAATGGTCTCCAGGGGTGCCCATAGCTAAGCAGAAGGTAGAAATGAGCTCTGATGGAAATCTGCCTTTAGAGGAACAAGAGGAAATGCTGGAATGTCCTTGCTTGAGCCTTAGGGAGGTTCAGCTCAGTGCTTCACCAAAGCTCATTCTAGTGGTTGAAAAGAGGAATCTTCTCCTGACAATCTGTCAGGAAGAGAGTCCCTCCCTTTCTCTTCCCTACTTCTCTCTTACAAATCATCCAAAAGCCTCTCTTAGAAATGTTATGTTCTTGACTTTTTAATTTTCCTATCCAAAAATGTGAGATGTATCTTTGTGGCTGACTTGGAGATCCCTCTGCTTTGTGCCTTGCATTGATGAACAATGGATATGTGATTCTACCAGACTAAAATTATGAGGACAAAAATACGAAGAAATAAGTCTGTTTTATCTTTAGTTCCATTGTTCACATGTGAGACTTTAAGCTCCCAAGGGAAAATAAAAGTCTCATTTTTACCTAAAGAGAAAAAGGGGATATTATCTTGAAGTTAAAATGGTAACAGCTGAGTATTGGAGAAAAACAACAAACATTTTAAGACTTGATAATATGTGAATCAGCAACACTGGGAGAAGTGTCTGCAAGATGATTTGAGTTTCAAGGACGTAAGCATACTTCATTGCTCTGATTTAGTCACCCTTGGTCATTCAGGATGTAAGTGGGAACTGATCTCATTTAGGAAATCATTGAGAGGAGATGAGTCTGAGGACTTGATTCTATCTTATCTTGACACACCACAGTTAATAAAGAAAGGCAATTATTATGTTTTCTGGGATGTACCCTCATCTGAGGCATTGTTAATAAACATTAAAGGGCTAGTTCTTCAAAGGTATTTAAGCACCTAGCTCCCATTGATTTCAATAAAATGAGGCATCTAAGTGCCTTTAAAAATCTGACCTTAAATGTCATCAGGAAAAAGTGAAGCCAAAGATAAGCAGGTTCTAAAAGAATAACAAGGGACTGCAGGTATATGCTTTTGGCATGCTCCTGGTTATTACATTTTTTCTGTGTATGGGATCTCTGCACATTATAAACCAAACAAAGATACAAACAAACCATCCCCACCTATACTGCACAAAGCATCAAATTGCTCTCACTTCTGCAGTCGTGTCTCAGACAATTCTACAAAACATGCTGTATGGATTGAGATAAAAAGTGAGAAAACAACAAATCCAACAGTATCCCCTCTGCTCCCTTCAGCCTGTGTGACACAGCCCCCCTCTCCCAGGGCCTGACTTGCCCCCCTCTTCCCTTCCTTTCCCTTCCCCAGTGTACTTGGTGAGCTGGAGGGGTTTGTTCCTTCACTCCATGTGACAAGTAAACACTTGGTCACAGCTCTAACTACAGATGCTTTTTTTTTTTTTACTCAAACATATTCTTTCAGTTAGAAGAAAATACCTTGCTCTAAAGATTAGCCTTATTGAGAAGGTACAGTAGGTATGATATAGTCCCAGTGTGATAACTAGATAGACAGCAGTGGCAAGCAAATGTTAACTTTTAAATTTTTTTTTAATTTTTTTTTTTTTAGGAAAAATCCCAAACTAGAAATATCATGTTGGTTTGTCACTATATTTTCAGGTTTTTTGCATTTTAATACAAAATAGAAAGTGAGAGGGAAGGAGGTTGCCTTGCTGTTTGTTTCTTTCATGTTAAGCCAACTATGCTGCTTATCTACTTCTTGATAAATATTGCTCAGCTACTTCTCTTTGGGATTAAGTAAATGAAAAAAAGCCCTCCCCAGATAACAATAATTCCCACAGAAGAGATTTTCAAATTTAAAGGCTAAACTGAAATTTAAAATGATTTTCCTTGATTTCCGACCTAGATTCCCTGTCTTATTCTCGGTGCATTTGTCCTTTTAAAGGAACCAATATGTTTGTATAACTGATGTGAAACAAGCTTGACTCCAAAAAGATTTAACTTAATATCTGGCTAAGCATTCAGAGGGTAGTCCATCTGTAGAATGTACATTAAGGACCCTGGCTGGAGCGCAGCGAGTCATGTATGATATCAGGCACACAAATGTGACGTGATGCCCATATACTCTTGAGCATAATTCAAAGTGCCACGAAGCTCCATGGGTAGAGAAGCTATAAACACAGTTGTCACAAATGAGAAAGTCTACAGGGTTATATTCAGGCTGAAGAATGAAGAAGCATTAGAACCAGCCATCACATCTTAATGAAATTGTTAATTAGGATATTATGGAATTCAGAGCTGAAGATAATATCTGTCCAGCAACCTTGCAGCATGCTTTAATTAACCATTTCTTCTCCAAAATCGAAGGCAGACTCAAAAGTGGTGCAGAAAGCCCTTCATAAATATACAAATACAATCAAAATGATGCTACTTTTTTTCAACAGATGTTTTTGATCTTTTTTTTTTCCTTTCTAAACAGACCAGCACAGAACATGTGATTATAGGAATAAGTACACATTTAATCTACATAATCATCAGTCTTTCTTTATGTAAAAATGATTAGTAAATAGGGTTTTTAAGCAACTATTTAGATTAGGCATTGGCATCATAGATTAACTTATTTCTAAAACACTTGATTTTATCACTCTGCCTAATGATTTGTCTCATGATTTATTGGCTAATATGATGAATCATGTTAGATTTATTGTTTATCCTATAAATAGTGCAACAAATCATTAAACAGTGATAAAACCCAGCAGTTTCACATGAAAGTCTACCTATGTTGTCTTCATGTACAATGTGCTTGTGCTGTACAATAATTTGATGGTTCTGTTTTCTGTTTTATGATATCAGGTGAATAGGCATCTCTGTTTAAATTAAATGGTTTTACAAAATAATAGTGAAGTCATAATCTTATACTCCTGCTATATTTATTTTATACAGAAAAATAAAGCCTAATGTCTGATGTATAGTAAATCTGTGAATTTATTCACAAGAATAAATGCAATATTCTTTCTTAGAAACACCTTAAATATAATGGCAGTTTTTCATATTTTAGAATGTCAGCTGTGTTTTTCTTGCCATGGTTTCATGTTGCAGTTGACAAAAACGTTGCTTCTATCCTGGTGATTTTAGAGATCTGAGCCCATCTCATTTCAGGGATCTGAAAGGCTGGTGTGGAATATTGGTAAACTGAATATATGAAATTTGGCATTCAGATAATGGGAGTGGTCATTTTTTTTCTTAAGACATAATGGCTTCTCTTGTTGCAGACAGAGCAAAGTCTGCCTGTATACATTAGGGATGAAAGGACAGAAAATAGAAGTAATATTCTTGGAAACTCCCTGAGGTCATCAGTGGGTTAGAATAGACGCACTCATGATGATATTATATGCTGCAGGAGTAGATTTGCAGTGTTTTAAATTGAATTATTTGGACTGTAGTGGCCAACCTTCATTGCTAAGTAGGCTATTTATGTTTTTTTTTGATCTCAGGGTATTGCCACACCCTGTCCCCCCTCACCTGTGGCTGAAGAGCTTGTGCCTTCATCAGATCCATTGTTTCATACACAGGTTCCTCCAAAATTCCTGTCAAGTGTGGTGTGCCTAGGACAGCTCACCAGCACTTTCAAAATCCAGGATGTACTGGAAACACCAGTCTTTTGTTCATCCTTGGATGCAGAGTCCTGAGCTGGTGGAGCTGTGCTGTCCCCACCCAAGAGCAGCAGATTTACACGGCATATGTGGCACGTGTGGCATTTGTGCACAGCTCATCAGCTCTGAACGAGCCCAGGGCCATGACATTGGAAGTGCAGAGGAAAGCAGCACCTGAGAGCCTATGCTGCTGCTGGTTATCCCTGGTGTTCCTATTGCTCTGGATGAAAAGGGTCAATGGGAACAGAACATGGCCCAAATGCCATACCTGGGCAGCTGCATGCTGCCTGAGGCTGTAATTAGCACCTGTCTTACACAGCTCCTCTTTTTTTTTACATGTCACAAGAACTTCATTTGTGTGAGAGAAAACAAAATGGGATGAGCAAGAAGATTAAACAAAGGATCAAGGAATAAACCTGTGACAAGTTTTTAACAAGCACAGCTCTTTCCTAGCCACCATTAGGTCAGCTGTGTTGGTTAATTGATTTGCTTCTTTAGCACAATGGTAAGTTATGGGGAATTTGGATATTCATTATTTGCACTTGGCGGTGCAGCCTGGGCACTCAGACTCTGGTTATTGATTATTTGCACTTTGCCATGGGTGCTGTGCAGCCTGGGTACTCAGACTCTGGTTATTGATTATTTGCACTTTGCCATGGGTGCTGTGCAGCCTGGGCACTCGGACTCATCTTCTATGCCAGGTGCTTGTTCAGCTGCTTGTTCCAGCCTGTAGAAGAGCCTGAACACAAATTGGCAGAATCTATGCAGCAAGGCTCTGAAAATCATCTCCAGTGATCCAGAAAGCCTCATAGCAAGCAGAAGAAGTCCTGCTCCTTGTCACTGTGATTATGGAGATGCAGGAAGCAGGTACCCATGTGTGGCATGGCCTAACGAAGGAAGTGTGCCTTGTTTGTTAACTAACTGAGCATGTCCCTTCCCTGCCCTGACAATAATTCCTCCTCTCAGGTTTTCACAGGGAAACTGCCACAGTGCTTAAGATGCACCATGAAGAATAACGTGATTTTTCTGTGTCCTGGACACCTATTTTATTTGTAGAAGGACACTGAGCACAGCTCAGCAGCTTCCTAGTCCTGGGTAACTGTACACTTTTAAAAATTTGTGGAAAATATCATATGAACCCTTTTTGTAGTACAGTAACCTAGCTGTATTTGGTCTCTTTGTGTCTTATCCGTAATGAACTTTATAAAAAGAAGAAGAAAGAGCAACAAATACGGGTCTTTGAAAGCTGGTAAGAAATAAAACTTCCATGGCTATTCCTAAGGGAAAACTGACAATGTTTTTGGGCCAAAGTCTAGAAAAAATGAAGTTAATTGAAAGGTAGGCAGTAAACGAGATGGCTGTTTAGGGTTGATATTTTGGTATGTCCAGAAATAAAATCCACAAAGATGGTCTTGATGATAGAAACCAGCAAAGAAAATGTGCTTCTCTGTGCATTTGTTCCTCTATTTGTGTAGGAGCATCACAAATTTGTCCTTTGGTACAGCACTCCTCTTTGAAAGCATGCACCTCATGGTCCAGCAGCAGAGTAGAGCTTTGGATTTTAAAGTCTCCAGTGTAATCCTGGGCAGTGCTACCACTGATTTTACTACAGACAGGCCTTTTAGTCCTCTAAGTGTTTCTAGAGATATATTCTTGTTTATCTTAGAGGAATCTCTTGGGAAAGTTTCCTGGAATTTCTCTAGATGTGGAGGTAGAGGAGGAAAATGGAGTAGAAATGCTGGATTGCAGGAAAGGGGCCTTAAAGGAATAAAAGGAGGAGGAAGTGGTTTGTTATACTGGACCAAACAGCTAGAAAGACCTTATTTTATAAATGCTGACACAGGCTTATCTCAAAGCAGGGTAAAGGTTATTGCATTAAAGGTTTCAAATCTAGGAAATTCATGTTCTGAGAGGGTGCATAAATCTGAGACATTTTTAATCTCACTATGTAAATAAATCTCATCAGAAAAATAAAATTGTATTGCTTTGATTCATTTGCAGCAAACCCTTTTAATTTGATTTTGATTGATAGCTAAACCCCTTGCATAAGAACTTCTTGAAAAAGTTTCAAGATAAGCAATTACTCACTCCCGCTTGGTAACGCAAAGTTTTCAAACTTGTGAGGATGTGTTACTCCTGTATAAAATATAACTGGCAAATATTTTTTATAGTGTAATTGCATTTGGGTTTTATTTCACAGCATTTGTTCATCCTTCATGCCAGACTTTCAGACTCTGTGATGTGACTGACTGATGAGGTAAGTGCAGTTAATTTTAATTCTGATTTTTAGGACTGGATTTGTCAATCAATATTGTTCACTGGAGTAATTCAGTAAGTGTCTCTAATTTCTTAGTCTGTTTTTTTTTTTTTCCTGTCTCTTTCTTTCTCTTTTACTTAATAATTTAGAAGTGAAACTTCTCTAAGAGCTACCTGTCATTTTGGTGTTCAGAAATTGAAGGATGAGTGGCTGTTGTTTGCTTCCCACATGAACACAGCTCTGGTTTGGCAACAGTGGTTGTCAGTAGATTGCCATTCAGTCTGTGCTCTTACCCCCATTCAATAGGCAGCCAGGATGCCAGAAAAACAGAGCAAGCTGCATTTTCAAGAAATAAAAGCACACAGGGAGCACGGGTAACCAGCAGTACATGCTCCAAACCAGACAGATCAAATTAATTCCGTGAAGAGGGCTGGATTATATAAACACATTACATATGCCAGATATTGATGTAGGACATTATTCTCCCTTATTCACAGGAGATTCTGCTAGTGTCAATAAAAGGGTTTACAGAAAGATGTAAAGTGTCATCATCAAGTAGTAACTAATGTTTTAGTTAGCACCATTATTATTTCATATGCAGCATTACCTGATGGGAAAAACCCATTAACTTTAAAACCACAGTTGTGTGCTCTGTATTTCTTCTTGTTTGTTGTCCTTTCAACTTCCCTATCAGCTTTTAACATCAATCAACAAATTCATCCTTTTCCACATGAATAATGGTCCCCTGCTGACTGGCATATCTGTCTGGAGAACAAGGACTGTAGCAGAACTGATCCTGCAGCACCCCTGTTTCCTAGGACACAGACCTTGGATATTCAGGGGTAACATTCAGAACTGGTAGACTAAGATTATTGCATAATTCACCTAAATTTTTCTATGTTTTTACTTGTCTGTAATGCTATCACTTATGTGCTAGTACAGGAACTCAAGATTCCCATACCCACCTGCTGTGTTCCAAGGCCTCTCCAGACCCCTGCCTCCCCCAGCAGTGCATGCAGCAGCTCTGCATGTCAGGCCTGCAGTCCAGAAAGAGGATCCCTTTTTTTCTGTGCAGCCAAAATCATGGAGTTGCCATGTCAGTGAAGATAATAAGAGCTGACTGGCCTAAATTGGACTCGTATTCTCAGTGTGTTTTTGGCAGCGTCGTTCCTGTCCCTCAGAAAGAGCCCACATTCCATTCCTCCTTACTCAGTGTTGGGATGGATGTATCCTGAGTGCTCCTCTCCCCAAAAGTGCACAGCAATGCAGGGGTGCTGGGAGCAGCAGCTGCCTGCAGAGCCTCTCTCCCTGCTGTGCCCTGCCCTGGTCCCACAGGAGGTGGCTCGGTGTGTCCCCATTTCTCTGGGCAGATGGGAGCTTTGCTTGCCCGTGTGGCTTGGCTGAAAGCACTCCCTGGATGTAAAACAAGTGTGTTCTCCATACACCATTGCAACATGGCAGTGCTGAGCTCCCTGCAGCACCTTTTTCCAGTGGCTTGCTGCCCATCCTTGGGTGCACCCAGTGGCTGATTGTTGGCCACCACAGTTGTTATTGCTCCTTGCTCCAAAACCCTTCCAAGCAGCTGCTCTCTGTCTCGGGTTCTAGTAGGGTATTTTGTTGTCTCTGAAGATAAGCAAGGACTGTGTTCTGAACCTTTGTTTGGATGCTAGAACAAGCTTTGAGCTCTCTGCCTGGTCACCAGATGACTTTCAGTGGGATGCAGCCTGCCCAGCCCCACCATTCCTCCTTGTGAAATCCAGAGTGGCACTTGCACTAATATTTGGCTCATCTGAACTCTTCCCCTCTGCCTTCCCCCATCCCCCAAAGGTAGAAATAGTTATCTAATAAATATCCAAGTGTGTTCAAGCTTTAGGGATGACACACATTTAATGTGGCTTATGCTATATTATTCTTGCTTAACTTTGAGCTTTTGATTTAGCATTCCAGTTTAGCAGTGGTATTCCACAGGGGATATTGTTGGTTTCCAAATCTTTTGTCAGAGTAATTGAGCATAACATCTCTGCAGGTTTGTGTTTCAAAAGATGCATTATCTTTTCTTGTCCATTTGTTCTAGCCAGGCTATTCAAAACTTTTAGTTTTACGGATCCTTTGAAAGAATTCGAGGTTTAGGACTGATAATTTATGTTTCTGCTGAATTTGCAACTCTGCATGGGATGATTAATACACTTCTCTCCATAAATAAGAAGAGATGATATCTGTAAATTGGTAACAAAACAGAAGAATTACATTAAATTCTGTATTTTGCAAGAAACTTCCATCCTTTTAAATCTTTATAAATTAAACATCATCCATGTCTGGCTCGCTGAAGAATGAATGTCACATATAAGATATCTCCCTTAAATATTTTCTTGAAAGTAATCTATATGATTTACAACATATTGCAATTAACATTGACCTTTTGTCTGCTTCAAAAGAATGTGAGAACAGTTTTTTGACATCAAAGAGATTTTCTAAATTTCCAAAAATATTCCTGATGAAAGTTGTTCAGACTGGGAAAAATATGTCACCTTCATTTAAAAGTTATGGCACACTTGATAGATTATCTGCCTCTTTCCTAACCTTAGTTCATGCACAAAAGTGGATTTAAAAATACACTTGCATGTAATCATCTTTTAGAAAATGCAGATCCTCAGAAGTCAAAACTAAGAATCCTGTACTTCCTGTGTAAGATCAACTGACAATTTATTCAAGATCTGGAGGCTGCTCTTCACTCTCCCATTTCTTTCCAGCCACTTAATTGCCAACGTACAGCTGCAGTTGAGATCCCAATAAATTTTGTACCTTCTTTCATCCAAAATGTAGTAAAAACAAAGGATAAAGCTCAGTTTTCACAAATATCTATCATCAACTTTATTTTACAGTTTGTTTGCATCAGTATTTTGTTTTGTTTTGCCTTCAACCAGCAGTTACCTGTGGAAATGTTTGTGGAAAGCAGACAAAGGGTCCGTGATTAGGCTCAAATTCCTTAACACAGTAAGACATAGAGTCCTGCTCATCTCTATTTGCTTACTCTTTGCTCCTCACTGCTTTGCTCCCCTTGTAAAGGTTAGGAAGGCTGCTCTGGCCACGGTGTCCTGCCAGTGTGTGACAAGTTCAGGCTCTGTCCCTCTGGGCACTTGGCTGGAGCAGAGTCTCTCTGCAGCAGCCCTGACTTTGATGGCGCAGTATTAACTGTTCAGTTGAGGGAGGGGAGGAGAGATCAGAGCACGAGTTAGGCCAGCTGCCAGCCACACTAAAATTACTCCTGTAACCACTCCAATATGTGTAGCAGAATTTAGGGACTCCGATATATTCAGACAGAACAGTTTTACACAAAGGGTAGTTGAAATACAGTCTGGAACAAACTGCCGAAGTCAGCAGTAGAAGCAAATAGTGTAAATCAGCTCAAGGAGGAGTTTTTGAAGAAAGCAGGGGAAGAGCACACAGCTACTAGCTAGAAGTTCAAGTTTCAGATGATGAAACACAGATTGATTTGTATTTCCTGAGGTTATGAGGGCAGGTCTTCATGGACCATATCATCTCCTTTGGGCTGTTAAATATTCCTATGTACTTTTGTGCTGTGTTTTCATCCTCTTTCAGTCTGGAGTGTTGCTTCTTTCCCCCCACACTCTCTTGCTTGTACATCTTTAGATAAGGCCTTGCAGAGGGGAATGCACAGCACAGAACCCCTGTTTCCTCTCATCTTGGTGAACTTCACCAAAGCCAGTGTCATCATTTGGCAACAGTGAATCAATCAAGAGCACTTTATATAAATTTGCCTGCGTTGTGTTGTTTCCTGGGAAGGGCCTCTAGACCATGATACAATATTTAAATCTACACTGTAATGGTAAAGAAATTTTGACTACAAACTCAAACATGGAAGTGTTTTAGCATTTCAGGAAATTAAACGTGGAAGTGTTTTTAGCATTTCAGGGTACCACTGATCTCAGAGCTGTAATGCTGACATGGTGAAAGATGCACATTGCAGGTGGGAACAGAACAGATCCACTTTACTGCTTTTCAGTGGTGAGCCTGTATTTTGTCCTTGTGGCCACTGATGTGTTGTTCTTAAGCAGAGAAACTCTGCCAGAAAATATCTTGGGTTTTGTTGTTGTTGTTTTTTTTTTAATATCAGGCAGTCTATAAGCAGGATTGTTCATTTAACAGAGTCCCTCTGTCCTCTCCCACATTTGTGACCCACTGACATTTCTCTCTTGTGGGAGTCCTGAGCTGCCTCCCCTGGGCCTCCTGGAGTCATTCTTGTGAAAGGCTTGGGGAGAGCAGCCATGGGCTTGATTCTGAAAGGTGTTGTCTTCATAAACTTTATGTCATGTCAATAGAAACTGAAATTTTTCCACAGCTTGGCTGGGTAGATTTTGCCTTGAATTTCACCTAGACTTTTCTTTCTCTTTTTAACAGTTCAATATCTTAAATTGTCATTACTAATATTACATGAGAAAAGATGATTGTATTTTATTACAGACTTCAGTTTCCAAGTCATAGATTGTAGTAGGCAGCTTGTTTGTGTGAAATTTTCAGTAGAAAATTTTCAAATGCAAAATTTTCCCCTTCTTTTCTAAATATCTTTGATTGCAGATCTGCTAAGTGAAGCACAAATGTCTTTATTTTGATGCAAGGGCCCAAAATCCAGATTTCTTTTTTTCTGAGATTCTCAGTTTCTTGTTTAAACTAGCATTTTTTTTCACTGAGATTTGAGTATTTGCAATATCTTCTGCCTCAGCATAACATTAAAAAGTGCTCTTTGTTCATTCATAACTATGCCTACTGGGGTGCAGAAGGGTTATAAAATACCTCTTAATGATCCCCACTTTCTACATTTACATCCCTGTTGGAAATCAGACATGCTGTTTCTTAACAAAGGAAAAAAAAAAGGAGGGAGGAAAAGAAAATTAACAGTTAACTGAACTTTGTAAATGACCACCCAGACTTGGTTCTTGCTTCACAGACATCCATAACCTGTGCTGGCACAATCCCTGCTCTCAGCTTCACAGCCTGGATGTGCTGGTGTTGTGTTCAAAGCCCAGCAGAGCAGTAGCAGCAAGGCAGAGCTGGCCTTACAGGAGCGTAGCAGCCAGATGATTGGATCCCATTTCCCCCAGGTTTCCAGGTCTGCAACTGAAAATGCCTTGTAACTCTATTAGGAAAGACCTGAGTGATCAATAGAAGCAACAAGGCCACACAAGTACGTCTCCAAGCACAATGAAAATTGCACATCCCGTGGTGCTCAGGGGACTTAATATTTTCCAGTGATTTTTTCACCCCATCCCTTGCCCTTGTTTACAGAGCAGTTGTTCTTTCCCCTGCAGCTTTACTGTGAAATGTAACCGGACTTGTTCATTACCATATTTTACTCAAAAAAAACCCACAGTTCCATACTTTTTTTAAGGTTTGAAGTAATACAGATGATTTTTACAAAGTTCTCTTTAGTTTTGTAAAGATTGGTTGATATTTTGAAGTGACATTTTGCAGTTTCAAAGAGAGGGTCCCTGCATCCCCCACCCACCCACCTCTCCTGTCTGATCCAGGAGGGCCCAGCTCAGCAGCCAGGCTGGGATGGACCATGGGTTCACAAGCCACAGGCTGACAGGTCACTCACCCCACATGCTCTGGGGTGGATCTGAGATGATGGGGGGTACATCTAAGCTCTGAAGTTGTCTCATGGCAAATTTTTTTCTCAGCACTCTTCAGAACTTTCTCGTTTTAGTGACAACTAAGAGACTGCTTGTTCTTTTATGTAATTATTTTTAATTTGCTGCTATGCACACAATACAACTACTTTTTTAAAACTTTTCATTTTGAATATGTGAAAAAAAAACAAAACACTTGCTGTGAAATGTACAGGGAGTCTTTAACAGACAGTGTATTTAGCTCAGAGCAAATGAAAAAATAACTACTTGACTAGGTTAGCTTTGGGTGCCCCCAGGCTCTTTGAGATTAGTTTTAGATTCATATACTATGGTCACCCATTGACCAAGCTGCTTCAACCCTTATACATATCCAGCAAAGTACCATTTCCCTCAGGCATGGTTTTCTTTCAATCATATTTAGCAAAACCATTAAACACACTTGGGGCTTGCATTGAAGAGAGAAACAATTTCATATGTTCAGAATTCAGAACTTTCTTCTTTGGGAAGTTGAAAAAATTTGGTTAGGTCTCAGTTTTTCAAGACTTTATTTTGGTGCTCCATAAAAGGGCTCTGTATAACTTCCCCTGTAATTAAATTACTCCTGCATTATTCCTAGTGATTTTTGTCAACAATTTTAAAGTTGATGCAAAGATGCTTTATTCCTAAGCAAACAGAAAAATGAAATATTTCCTACTTTTGTTTCCAGGAGTGTTTGACAGTTAATACAGCACTAGGATGGGAAGCAAATGCTACACTGATTGCTTTTTATCTTTTTAAGAGCTCTTACTTGAGCGGCCAAATTTTGATTTTCAACAAATCCTCAAACCATAAGGGTTTCAGCTTTGATGTTTTTTAAAGAAAGCTCTTAAAGCACCTTCCCCCCTAATAGGTTTGGACCAGATGAGCAGCCAGGAGAGTGGATGAAGAGTCTCTACAGAGACAGGGTGTGGAGCAGAGAGGTTGGGTCCCTCCATCTCTGGCATCTGGCTGTGCCAGGCTGCTGATCCCCCACACAGCTCCCTTCATGTGCAGAGTCATTTTGGCTCCACTTCAGGGAAATTCAACACAGGAAGAGTAAGTGTTCACACACAAAGGCTGTATGTAGGACTTGTTACTGGACCCTAAATTTGGATTTGGGAAGCATTCCCAGATGGCCCATAAAGTTGAGTATTTTTGGTTCTTAACTGAGAAAGATTCACTTAAATCCTCTCTATTAAACATGGATTTATAGGAAATACTCTTCATTTGAACAGTGCAGCTTTGAAGAGAGTGGAAATGCATGTGAGAAGGAGGTGTAGGGTTTTTTGTGTGCCATGTGTGGGTGTGTTTCCCTGTGTACAGAGTTATTGTTTGTGGGAGAAGGGAGAGGAATTCTTTTTCCTCTCATGGTTATCTATTTTGGGTGTGTGTCTATGAAAGAATTATCTCCCAAATTATCCAAGAAGTAAATTATGCTCTCCCTTCAAGATTTATCTTAATCCAAAAGCTGTGCCTGACAGGTTTCACTTAGGAGTTCAGGCTCACCACTGCACTTTGACTTCTCAAAGCAGGAATCTCTGGTCACCCTCCCTCTCCTTAGCCTGGCTGGGTTTTCTCTGAACTCTCCTGGACCTTTAACACATGGGGGCAAGTGCACACGTTCTCTCCTGCTCACAGCCCCATCTTTCTCTGTATGGAGATCACCTGAGCTGCTTCAATCTTCTGGCTTAATTTTAATTTCTTTATCAATAGCAGTGGAATTCCTCAGATTTCTATTAAAGCTGCCATGATATCTTATATCTGTAAGGTCTCCTATGTCAGGTTTAGAACTTTTACAGGTCTCTGTCTTAGTATGAGCCACATTCATGTGAGAATTGGGGTTTTTTTGTGATCATGCATCTTTGGTTACTGCAGGTATTTGTGGTATTGTGCACTGAACTGTAAACATGAGAGTAAGGATTTCTTATTTGTGGTGGGACCAAATGAGTGGCTATCTGAACAGTTATTTAATTCTACATGTTTCCTTTTTCACAACTGTCTGGATATTCATCAAATTGCTAAAATTCAGAAAGGGACATAAATTGTAGGCCTAATTTTTGTAAGTCATATGAAAAATGCTCACTCCAGGAGAGTAAGACTAGGTTTTAAAACTATATTTCTGATTATATTCTATATTTTAAAGTAATTATTGGGGTTTAAAACAACAAGCAGCCTTTTTTAAACTACTTATCTTCATGTAATGGTGTTCTGGACCAAAGAGAGACTGAACCAAGTTTTGGGCAGTGTGACTATTTTTTTGATATTTGCCTCTCTCACTGTGTCAGAGTAACCAGGTTCTTCCTTTGTCAAGGTTTGTTGAGCATTTGCCTAAGATCACAGTCTATGTGTTAGCATAACTGACTGCAGTGAAGCTTTAAAGCCTCTAATTTTAGTCTTCTATTATTCCCCTTTTCCATTGTGCATCTTGTCGTCTTCAGTTACTGGAAATTCTAAATTTCAGCAGTGAAAATGCTAAACTATCTCTTCTAGTAGTTTTTCATTAATGTTTTGTGATTTAACATTTCATTGTGTGTAAAAAATCATGAGACATTATAGTGTGATAAGTACTGTATAATTTTTATTATATTGTTTACAACACTTAAATCCTGATGATTTTAAAGCAGTGAAAATTAGAGATATTTTTCTTAGAGGTAAAATAATTAAGGGGATAGGTGAAAGTGAATACAGTTTGTGTGTTTGATCATGCAGAATATCACAGTTTTTGAACCCTATTTTCAGTTTTTCCCTGTTAGAAAAACAGATTATTCAAAATGTCATCATTTTAACTATAAATTAGCACATTTTGTCTTATTTTCTGGAATTTCCATAGTACACATGGTAGGCTACAGCAAGCATATTGTCTCTGGAAAGCTTTCATATCTTCTGAAAATATTAAATGTTTTAGAGAGACAGAGAAGAAAACTCAAAGTGAAGGTAATGCCCTAATTGCTCCTTACATGTGCACCTGAAATAAGTAACAGAAAATGTCTTAAGGTTTGAATTTTTAAAGTGACAAAGCTTAGTTCTGCCTAGTGATGTGATGACCCTGTGACAGCATCTTTGCCTCCACATCACTGCACTGATTTTGTGTCTTCCAAAGGCCAAAGGCAGACCTTGCTGTGCCTTTTTTTTTTTCCCCTCAGGTACAATATCACAAGATTTAAATCACTAACAGGAGCTTCCTGATGATCCTTGTGCTTCCAGTTTGTAAACTGGCAACACTTGTACACTGAAAAGCTTTTTTTTTTTTTTTTTTTTGATGAGAAGCTGTTTTTGTTGTAGATCCCTACTCTCAATACATAAACAGGCTCCTGGTCTCTCCCAGCACCACCTGGGGCCAATAGAGGAAGGATCTCCTGCAGAAAATAACTGGGAGAGCCTGCATCCAGATCCTGTTCAGCAGCATCTGCAAGAGGATCCTTCTCTCCACTCAGTCTAGGAACCAGCTGGCCCAGCCAGGTGCACAGCACTGGGCTCTGTGAAGGCTCTGTTCATGCTCTGTGCTGCTTGACCTCAAAACTGCTCCTTAGTGAACTTTCCTCAGAAAAGATACTGACCCAAATGTCATTTAAAACTTAACACGGAGATACTTTATGGATGTCTGTGTTGAACAGAGCCCAGGCAGAATTTCTGCCTTTGGGAGAAATTTCAGATTCCAAATGGGAATCTGAATTCAGTCCTGTCTGCTTTGGGCTTGTAGAAATGAGCACAAGGAATAATCCCATGTTATGGAGTAATTTTTGATGTTCCCTGTAATTAAAATAGTTCTGCATTACATTCAGGGAAGAACTATGCTTTGGCAGTGTGGTGAAACATTAGAGAATTCTCCTCAAATTAGTTACAGAAATTGAATGACAGGACAAATTAAGAAGAGGCAGGAGGGGGTGAAATATTTTATTTTAAAAATACTCCATAAAGACAAACATGCAGTAAATTAGCAAATGTGCCTTCGCAGTTATTCATGGAAACATGTTTGGAAAAAAAAAACCATGGGCTTGGTTTGTTTATTATTTGGCAGAATTTTCCAGTGTTTTGTCAGCTTCCCACAGGCTGCTGTGCATGGAGCTCCTTGGGAGGATCACCAGAAGGCTTTGAGGAAGCCTTCAGAAATGATGGACCAGACATGGAGGAGAAACCTTCTGCAAACCCTTCCACCCCAAAGGCACCATTTCAAACAGTCACATGTATGGAGGGAGAAAATGACAGAGATCCATGCAGCTACCTGCATACTGTCCTGGATACTTCAAAAGCTGCAGTTAAAAGTAGGAGCCAAACTTCCTCTGCATTTACAGCAGGTGGTATTAATTTATGTCATTTAGATTAATAGCAGTTGTTGTTTAACAATAGCTGTTGATAAACTAGCATTGGTTTAACAATATGCAAAAAACTGCATCTAAACTTGGTGGGGGGGAAGCAGGGAAAGCAGCCAAGTGCTCCACCCAGATATAGATGTGTGTATGTGTACATCTGTGTGTGTGTGTGTATATATATATATATATATAAATTCCTCTGTCCATGCACAGAAATGTTAACTTCAGTATGTTTATTGGAGTGGTAAAATACAGCCACTTGTAAATTCACTGAGACAAGGAACACCAGATTGGATCTGTTTTTTGGTTTTTTTTAAATGTTGCTTCCAACTGCAATCTAAGTGTTAGAAAGGAGGGGGAAGCTTTTCTTTTTTGGAAATATATTGGGTTTTATTGCAATAAATGCTTCTGGCTCAAAGACATCCCTAGTTAAACCTGGTAATCTGTGAGTGGAAGGGCATGTGCTGGCAGAAGAGAGCAGAGCTGTGAAAAGGATCTGTCCTTAGGACCTGTCTATCTTTTTGTTCATAATAAAAGCAAGGGAAAAAAAAAAGAAGCAGTGTTATCAGTACACTTCTGCAAGTGAATTAGCTAGCACAGATTTGATAAAGCTTATAAACCCTCTAGAGCAATCGTGACAGTTTGCTGGCTTGGGCTTTGTCTGCTGCCAGTTACTCCTTGCTAGTGGCACTCTTTATTTATGCTTCAGTACCACGTTATCCTCTGGGCTTCAAACAGAAGGGACCTGTCTGTAAGTGTTTTGGTTGTGGTGTTAAAAAATAAGAGTGCAGCAAAACACATGCAACAGTGCCCAAGCTCCCTTTCAGCCAGTTTCCCTTCTCGCGGTGTGGCTTCCCCTGCGCACAGCGTGGCTGAGGTGGTGTGTGTCTGCCTTCCACTAGAGAGTGTCACAGAGTTATTTCCATGAGTGAGAAAAGCCAAATGGTGCATTATCTGCTTTGTTGTAGGTGAAATGCAGAAGTGGTGTGACCTCAAGCACAGGAGATAGCTGTGCCTGCCTATGTTTTCCATTTTGTAACCTGTGCTGTTTATTCTTCCTTCTGCAGCTGAAAACATACACAGTTCAGGAGGGGGCCACATTTTCATGCACACCAGGGGTTTTTTCTGTCCATTTGACAGCATGTACACCTTAATGTTATTGTAAATACACCATCTGACACTTTTTGCCCTCTTTTGTCCTCAAATTAAACTTGTACTTCAAAATGGGAGCATAATTCTGGGGTTCATTATCACTTGCATATTCCTAGTACGAGGCATTGGCAAGCAGAGTTTAGATTTTGGATCAGTCTATGTAAAATTCTGCACATGGGAATCTTGGGAAAAAGTTGCAGTCCATTAGCAAATTCTCATATCTGGACTGAAGATGTAAATGCACAAGTAGAGAAATTGAAAAATGGTGTTAAGTAGTCAGAAAGTCTCCAAAGGGAGATCTGGACAAGAAGCTACAGTAATAGCTGTAGATGGCTGTCATTATTAAAAGAAAAACTGAAAAGTAAGGACAATAGTAACACTCCAAATGCATAAAGTAATTTCTTCAGCCTCTGAAATTTCCCATGGAAATGCTAACAGAGAAAGTATTGTTTTTTCAGGTGAGTCATATCACTGAATAACACCTATTCTTTTTTTCCTAAATGAAGGATTATCCATAAAGATACTTCATTTAAAATAATGAACTTAAAATTTGAATACTGTGCTGACCACTGCAGTGCTTACAGTGAGGTTTAATCATCAAGGCCAGTTTAGGTGAACTTTCCTGTCTCTGAATTCCAGCAAACTCTGCAATTTATTTGTTTCTGATATAGAGGACTGATCCCTCCTTTCTTCCAGGTCTGTGGTGCATGGTCAGCACCTGTGTGTGATGTAGTTTCCTTCTGCTTCAGTGAATGTGACACCTCAGGTGATGCCAGCTGGGACTGTCCTTGATGCCATCCTGTCCCCACCTCTGGGGACACACAGACACCTCAGCAGGCACACCTTTATTCCCAGATGGATTCCAGTTTATAGGAAGAATTTTAAAGGCTCTGGAAACGTTAAAGCCAGAAGAAGCGGGGCCAGCCAGGCTCAAATCTTCACTTCCTTACCCTAGAGGGGTGAATTGGGCTGAGTGACCCTCAGTGATACTGCTGGGGCATCACAAAGGGGTCTTAAAGACCTGAGAGCAGAGCAATAAAAATGAATTTCTCTTGAACTAAGACAAAGCACGGAGTACCAGTGTGAGCAATTATGTCAGGTCTTACTACAGTGAGGTGAGCAGCAGGCCAGCCTTGTAATGTCAGTGAGAAACTTTAAGGTCCTGAGGGTTGAAGATCCTGACACCCTTCTTGGTAAGGATTGTATTTAAATGTGACAGTCTGGTCTTAAAAACTTCCAGTTTGGTTTAGCTATTTACATACCTCTGCAATTATCTCACCTCTGTATTTCCATCCTTACCTAAAGGAAAGGTGAAATACAAGTAAAATAATGAAATCTATTTGATTTTGCTAAAATAAGCTTGAGCTACTACTGCATTGGAAACTTGAGTGTGTAAAATTGGTTTGGGGGACTCGTGTTGAAGCAAAAGAGGCAATTTCCCATCATTGCCTGATATTCATTGCTAAATGAAGGGAAAGGCTCAGCTGTGGATAACTTAAACAACACCTGAAAGAATCTACTTGCCCCCAGCAAGCAGGTTTTAACTACAGAGGGGTGGATAATAGTAAATAACAAAAAGAATCCCCATGTTGCTGACCTGAGCATACACTGCTTTTCCAGTGGCAGCAGGAGATGCAACTCCAGCATTTGCTGCTCAAGCCACCCCACCTTCTAGGGTTCCTACTAATGAAGATGAAGAGAATTGCCAATGTATATTTTTTTTTCTAAAAAGAAATAGAGAAAGTCTTTGGATAAGCTTTGAAAAGAAAATAAAGATGATTTTTTAAAATTCTGTTTTCTAGAACACATTGAGGCATCAGTACAGCCACAGTTACAGGAGGGAGAAGATTTCTGTGGCTCAGCAGGAAGGTGTGAGTAAATCTCTCTTTATCTCAGTTTACCCTTTTTAGTTAGAATTGAAACCATCTTTTTTGATATACCTAGAACGTGTAATTAATGTATGAGGGCTGTGTGACCCTTTTAAGGAATTGATGAAAGCAGATGTATTTACTAATAACCAGTTTTTCACTTTGTCTTCTCATATTTAGTACCTTAAAGGAAAAAAAAAAGGCAAGCAGAAATATTTTTAGGAGCTTTTTGATAAGAATTGATACCTCATTACCGAGCTGCTGTAACTTTGAAGGATAGCTTATACAGCCATACTATGTGCACTTTATTGCATGAGGGATTTCTAACAGTCAACAGAAGTTCCTTCTTGAGGACCTGGAGAGAGTGTGATCTAACTCTTTCAAGTTAATCATGAACCACAGAGCAAGCACTGAGTAAACTGATAGCATAAATTGAAAGGTCACAGCCTGTATTGAGAGAGGCTGTGGTATTTTCCTCTTAAAAGAGACATGACAATTCATTTTGATCTCTGTCCCAGAGGTGCAGAGGACTGAAGGGGGGACTGTGCTCAGCTGGAGCTCAGCAGAAGGGGCTGGGAGCCTCCCCACAGCACCCCTGCCCTTCCAGCAGAGAGCAGGGGCACTCTCAGGCTGTACCACAGCTCTGTGCTCAGCCCTTTTCCTGGCTTGCAATTCATTGACTCTTTGGTGTGCACCACAGTGGGCTTAAGGGGCAGGCACTCTGTGATGGAAAAGGTTGCAGAAATGTGTTTATTCTCCTTTAGGTTTCTCACTGGATCTCAGGGTACCTTTGACTTTGTACTCAGTGAAACATGTACACATGTGTGTATACATCTGTCATGTCCATACCTGACAGGGCAGTGGAAAACAGAGCACAGAAATTTTAATATACAAAATATATTAGAACTTGATCTACTAGCAGAATGTGTAAGCTAGCAAGAGTGTGTCTGTGTCAGGATGAGATGGTCATCAAAAAATAATAGAACTTGTGTTTCAATATGAGAAAACTGTAAATGTTTAAAGCCAGGATGAATGTTTACCTGTTCTTTTTTCCCCCCTTTTCCCTGAAACATCTCTTCATGGCAGGCATTGCATATCCTCCAGCCATGAGAGTTACTAGTTTAAACAGGAATAGATATGTAGGAGCATATTCATGCTGTACACTCCAGGGCAGGTGAACACTAAATTTACCTCCAAGTGCTTTAAATGTCAAATAAGATTAACCATCTGCTAACCCATCTAACAACTCACTAGAAGTCCTGCTCCCTGGCAGAACAGACAAGGTAACCCCTTTGCTGCCTGGGAGTTGTCCAGCAGATGGCCAGCAAAAAGCAAACCAGTGCTGGATGATGGGCCCATTTTACATGCAATAATAATGTTTTCCTGGATGAACAGCAAACATTGCCCAAAGAATCCCACAGAAGAGTTACTATGTGGTTTACAGAAGTTAATGGCCAGGCACTAATGCACTCACACCTGTATTTAGATGGAGAAAACAGGGATATGTGTGTTTAAAGACCCCAAATGTTGCTAGCTTTTTTTTCAGAAATAAAGGTAAGAGCAAACTATGATAACGGAAAGTTTGCTCCACAATTAAAGAAGAAGCATGAAGAAGGGAGGGATATCCCTGTTTCCACATATAAAAAAACTCCTTTGAGTGTAGCACAGTTCTTGGTTCAAATGAAACCAGGTTCCCTGGTCCTCAGCTTCAGGAGCTGAGTTGTAGTTCCACATTTATAGCAGTATCCAACAAGAGAAGGAAATGAACATTGCAAAAGGATGCAAATGACTGTAGAAGAACATGCTGGATTTTGGAGAAAGGACACCCTTTATAAAGAAGCTTTGAAACCTTGACAGAGAAGTCAAATTAATTAGATTTTCCTGAGAAAAAAGAAAGAATATGTTTATTCAGAATTGTCTCAGAGCCCTGGGAGAAATTTGAATTATTATATTAAAAAAGCCATCCAGGAATATCTTGCAAAAGACATTTGTATATAAAGAAATGGTATTGTTGCCATTGGCCTTACAAGGGTCTCATCATGCATGACCTTGGGATCTAGTTAACATCCTGGAAGAATAGCTGTTATTAATACCTACTTAAAATATAAGCAGATGCCAGTAGTGTTTTCTTAACAGGGTCTTTCATCTCAACCCTTGCCAATAGGTATATTTTGGAGAAGCACAAAGGCTTGAATTGAGAAAGAAAAAAATATCCAAATATTGACCAGGACAGCTGGATATTTTAAAAATTGCAGGAAGGGGAACCACATCAAAAAATGGAGCTGCACAAAGGGCAGGGCTGGAGGTGGTTGAGGGCAGGGAAGGTGAGGAGCCCTGGGCTGAGCAGGTGATGCCTGAGGGCTCTGTGCCATGAGGGTTATTCAGCCCAATGTTCCAACTCAGGGAGAGATTTCCCACCCTGCATCCAAACAAAATGAAGTCAGCTTTGACTCTGCAAAATGTCGATGAATTCTTCAGAGTAAATCAGCCCTGTCAGTCTGATGTGGAACTGTCACCTACTTGTGACATAATATAATATGAAATGATATTGAACAACATGCGTTTGGCACTAAATTGTTAGCGGGTTTTAGCTTTGACAGCAGCAAGTTTATTGCTTTAATCCCAAGGTCTTTTAACCCTCTTTGACACAAATTGAGGTTGGCTTTTGTGAGAAAACTCCACTTCAGTCTCTCTTCCTTTACCTAAAACTGCTTTTAACAATTTATGCTCATACATCAGACACTCATTTTGAGTGACAAAAAGAAAAAAGATCTATTAGAATAGAAGGAAAAAAGGGTCAATTTAGGTTAAGCAGTGTATGTCTCTTTTGGTAGGCATGTCACAGCTTTCTTCAGGTGAATGTGAATTTTAAGTTGTAATAATGTATTGCTGTAGCAAAATAAAACAAATCTGTGACAAGAAGAGAGAATAAGTATTGCAGGAGAAAGGCTGATAACCTGCACAAGACTATTCTGCCTTTTTAAAATGCAATTTAATTTATTGCTAAGATGGGTCCATTTTGAAACTTTGCTTACAAGATCAAAGGATTTTTCTTTATGCAAACGCTGTAGAGAGACAGAGTACTTTAGTGAGGGTCACGTGCAGAAATACAGATGTATGGAGCAGATACTATGTACACACAGTTTTGCTGAATAGTATAGCTGGCTGATAGCACATAATTTAATATTTCTCCTTTTTGAGACACCTTGTTTAGTTTGATAAGTAAGTACACGTTGTCATCAGGGCTCTGATAATCCCGTCACAGAAATGCATCATATATGAACTCTAACATCAATAACACAGGACAGTTTTATCACCCTTGTTTTTCTACTCTCAATTACTGTATGATGCTCCTAGTGTTGCTTTGAAATCATTTCTTTATTGCATTTAAAGCTCAGCTGAATCTGCCCTTGAACTGTTTAATAATAGAGAATGAACACATTCTCAGCATATTTGCAAATTATTTTTTTTATGTTTTCTTTGTTCCCTCTTAAAGTATAATATTGATCTGCCATCAGTTTTACAGAAGAGAAAAAGAAAATATTAGACAAAAGAAAACTTGTATTTCTCTCCAACTGTGTTTTGAAAGTTCATATAAATTGCACTTTTTGTGTCTTCTAAAAATCACATTTTGCTATTTCTCTCATTTATTTTTTTTTATTTATTTATGCTATTTTACTATTATTATCTATGTTGTATTCATAGTGATTTTGCTCCTGGCTAATATTTAAGCAAATACACAAACAAGTTGGTCTGTAAGCATAAAAAATTATCTGATCTGTGATCTACAGATTTCTTTCTTGTCTCTTTTGCACCCTTCTCCATGGCAATAACCTCATTTTCTGCTTGGCTTTCTGTGTCCCCTCCACTCCAACACCTTCAACTTTCTCTCTCCTCCCCATCTTCCAAATCTTCCACCATAAAATTCTCAGGTGCCTAGAGCTGACTGCTCTGCACTGCTCCTATTTTCACTTATGTTCTTCACAGGCTGAAAGCAAAATTAAAGCATAAACTTTACTGGATTTTTATGTTGGGAATGCAACCCCCACATCAGGAAAATATGAAAATAAGGAAATATTTCTAGACCTTCTGTGACAGTGTTATTTTGCTTCCTAGTTATGCTATATAGAAACTATAATAATCTTTCTCTAGATCATAATCTATCACATTCTGTACCCTAGAGATATGTTGATTACTATGTTATGTCCCAAATATATTTTTCTATACATTAAAAGCCGTAGTAGTATTAATTTTGAGGGTTATCTCCATTTTTCCATCCTTGGCATCTAACTTCTTTTCCCTTCATCCTTCTCCTTATGCGTCCTTTGGTTTGAAAGCAGGCTATGCCAAGCTGCTGATGCAAATCCTGACTTCTCCAAAAACCAAGGGCAGCAATTTCGTAATCAGGGGTTGGCCCTGCAGATTGGCTGCACCTGCTGGAGCAGAACAAAATGCCTCCACCAGGTGTTTCCCATTGGTAGGTCCTGCTCCACCACAGTGCTCAGATTCTTGAAGCACTTGGTACTGGCAGCCCTTGCAGTTTCCCTCCTCCTGCTACAGCTGTGAGAATAAATTCCACAACATTTCCAAATCCTGACAGAATGAAACTTGGGGAATTGGGAAAATGGGGTTAGTGTATGAATTGTGATCTTGTCCATGCAATAAAAAGCACTATCAGCGGGCATTCAGCAGCTGAACTACCCTCGTGTTGTTTGTATTTTTATGGACACTGTTATAACAATAGTCAAGTATGATTTAACTTTGAAAGGGATGCTGTAGCATTGTTCAAGTCCACAGCTGCCATAATCTTTTGTGGTAAATCTTTTGGATTTTATCTAGCTTTTAAAAAGGAAGGTAACATGAAGAATTAGTAGGAGAATACACAGAGGCTGCTTTTACAATGACTTGCCAATCCATCCTGTTTATTTGGGTTTGCATTTATGCAAACTTTTCTGGGCATGGTATTTTTGTTGTTTGTGTTCTTCTACACAGCATCCCACAGACATCCCTGAAAAATGCAAAGATCACCTTGGAATCTAATTCCTACAAATATCAAGTATATACAATGCTGAGCCTTCTTTTGCTTATGCATTTCAGCAGCAAAATTTCATTCTAATCATGATGATGATGATTCTTATTATTACAGATACATTTGCTTTAAAAAACTGATTCAAAATAATTAAGGTTATTCTTGTTTTAAACATTAAATGTATTCAAAATCAATATCTTATTTTGATTCTAGATGCTCTTGTGGTGGAAAGCAGGAGATGGAGGCTGTTTTGGCCATTGTCACTAACTCTGTATGAGGCCATGGCTGACTTGCTTAGCTTTTCTCAATCTTTTTGCTTATCTGTAATTTCCTGCCTCTTATTTGGTTTATTTCATTAATGCTTGTAAACTATTTTTGGATACTTACATGGAAAGTGCTGAATAAGTATTGCTATTTGTCGTTAGGTCTGGAAGTGGACATTTACTGTGACTTTCATAGAGGTAACATAGAGGTAATTTAAAGATTTTCAGGTTTTGTAAATAAGTAATCCATGTTGATGGATATTTGGGGATAGCTGTGCAATTAAACAATTTAACTCAGCAGAAAGAGGGTCTTGTGCCTAAAATGTTTAATAGGAACCTTAGAAGTTTTACTATGCAGCCCAGGACAGTGAAATTGCAAGTATAAAACATACCCCCACTCCTCATTTCTCAGCATTCCTGTCTTAGAAAAAAAGCTCTAAGCAAGAGCAAAAGATTCTTCATTCCTTCAAGGCATTCCCTGAGGGCTTGCCTGCCCTAAATAATTATACAGCCTTAAAACAGTTGTCAGCCCTGGCAGTCAGGGCTGCTCCCTCTCCCGATTTCCTGGGAATGCTGCAGTGGCAGCTCCTGCCCTGCAGCCGGGGCTGGGAGGGACTGGGAGAGCCTCTGAGCCCTCCTGAAATGGGTGCAAGCTTCAGGCTCCTCGCTGGCAAAAGTTTGAAAATATAGAATGAAAGGAATATGGTAGCAGGGGAGAGCTCTGTGTCTGTTGTCCACTCTCTGGACACATAGGGAATGTCACAAGAACCCTTTTTCACCTGGCTTGCACCTCTTCCATCACTGCTTTGGCTGCAGGAGCAGCTGCCCCTCAGTGCTGGGAGCCCCCTGTGCAGTGAGGATGGGGAGGTGGCAATAGGAGCCCCCTGCTCCAGCTCTGCCCTGCTCTGGAAGGAGCTCCTGTTCCTCTACTCAGTGTGCTCTGCACTATTGTAACCCTGCAAATTGTACAGGAACTGCTTAAATTTGTGCTAACCAGTACAAATGGCCATAACTCCATTTACCTTTATTCCCTGGGTGTAACTAGGACTGGCTAATTTGGAGCTATAACTGATAGAGGCTGTCAGGACTGGATGCTGAATTATTCTAATAAAGTGTGTTTGTGGTTTAACTTTCCAGGTTAGAAGAGCTTCAAAAGGGGGAAACATTTCCAACAAAACATTGTTCTTTCCTTTTGGTAATGCTTAGGTCATTGCTGGGTTTTGATTCCTTCTCCTCCACCTGAGGAGGATGCAATGACTGCCTTGCTCAGGAAGAGAAACACCAAAAGGCCAATGAAACAAAGAACTGAATTGCTCTGCTGTTTTCCCTTACTGGGCAGCCTTTTGCTTCTGTATATCTGAGGTTAAGGAATGAGAATTATGTCTGAAATTAGAGTTAAACCTATCCTTCTCTTTTTATTTCCTTGTCTTCCTTAGCTGCTGGTCTGAGCAGGAAAATAGCTCCACTTCTACTGATAAGAATGTTATGGAGTGCTGCTCCAATTTTTAGTTTTAAGGAATTATTTACCTGATGTTTATCCTGGAATTTTATTCCATGTGTTATTTAGGCTGGAAACTAAGGCTTTTTTTCCTAGGCAAGTTCAAGTAGGTAGACAGAAACATTTTTAAAATTAGTAAATGGCATTTCAAATGTGAGGATCTTGGGTGGGGAGAGGGAAGGTGAGGTGAGGGGTAGTGATTGTTGCTTTTATTCCTAATCCAGGAATCTATCTTTTTAAAGAAAACTTCAGATTGAAAAAGTAATTGATCCAGTTTGTTAATTCCAAGCTAAAAATAATTTTAAAAAATCCTATAAGGGCTCTGCTCCCCATTTCTTTGCTTGTACTGTCATTGATAGACCAGACTCCAAATGGACATTGCTGTTATAGCTTGGAGCTCTCCCCCTCAATGTGGGAATTTATTTAGTGAGTGGGTGATTTGGATGCATCTCATTTTTCCTTTTGTTAATAAAATAAAAAGAACAAAGTGCACTTAGGAATGCCCTGTGTTTCATCTAGAGGAACACAGTCATTAGCACAATGTCACAATCAGCAAACAATATCAGAGCTGAAAACCAACAAAAAGGCAGCATGAAAAAAGGTGACAAGAGAGGAGGAGACAGAAGTATTAAAAAGTATTGTAGATAAAGAACTGTTGACTGCTACTCTTGTAAATATTTCAAAATATAGATCCGATGTTTTATGGGTTACTAAAACTACTGTAAATACACCAGCTGAATTCCAAATACATCATTCTCTATCCCCAGCAAAGACAAAACAATGCAGCTTTAATATCCCCTTCATCATCCCTTGCAGACTTGGGTTTAGCTGCAGAGCAAAATGACTGGAGCTAACAGAATGTTCAAAGAGGAAAGAAAAAGAAACCTGAGTCTGTCCTACTGTCCAGTTTTCTATGGAGTATAGGGAGCAGTAGAGCCCTGGGTGCTCAAACCTCTCTTTATTTGTTCCTGGTTCAGCTGTAAAAGCAGATCAAGTTTTCCTGAGTGTCTTGGACACGATCTTCCTATCTTATTTGACTTGAAAATTCAGAAGAAATTATTTCTAATTTCTGTATGAAACCTCTTTTAAAAGTCTTTTCATATTCATCCATAGAGGATGGGCTCTCAAACACTGATGGATCCCACCTCTTAGTGCCTTCAGTGACTTGTTTGTGTGGTGGTGCACAGACAGAAGAAGACTTAGGTGTCCCCTTCTCTGGAAAGGAAGGACACTGTTGCTGGAGTTTTATAGCCAGGACTAAGATTGTACTATAGGTATAGATTGTACTATTGTACTATAGGTTTGTGTTCCTGTATCATAAATTAATTTTTTATTAATTTTTAAAAATTATTATTTTCAGGTTTTGCCTCCCATTACCTCTCCATGATTTATCTCTGAGTGTAAACATTTGCCTTGATTCAGGCTGGGTTCCAGAGGGAGGCTGTTACACCTGCTGGGCTGTGGTTGCCAGCCTGAGCCATGTGTGGTTCTGGGAATGCTGGAAATAAGCAAAGGCTCCAGTAGCACCAAAAAGAACAAGGTTCAAAAAAGCTTATGAGGAACAAAATGAACCACAATGTTCTGGTGTCAGAAAACAGTTTTCTGCAGTTAGGAGACAGAGGTTCTTGTGCTGCAAGGTTCTTTCTGCTGCTCTCAAGACCTCTCTGGTATCTCCTCAGCTCCTTCTGTGGGAATGGATTTGGTTCACAAAAGGCTGACCAAACACAGCAAACAAAGCCCAAGAAGGTTCAACTTCTTTCCTAGATTTCTTCTGCTTTCCTTATTGCCCCTTATATATTAAACCTTAGCCCCATTCCACAAAGCCCAGTCTATAACCACTGTTAGCAACTTGAACAACTTTTGTCTCCCTGTGAAGGTCAAATGTTCAGCAGTGCCTGTGCTCAGAGCAGGTCAGTCCATCTCCAGCAGCCATTTCTCCAAATCCCAGGGATCTGGACATCTCTCCTTGAGTCTCTGCAGGAGTAGTACAGTTCATACTTACCTCTGCTGATTTCCCACATTTCCTGACTAAGCATGGAATTTTCTATAGCTTCAGCCTTCAAGTTGAGCAGAGTGGCTCTGCCATCAGTCAGTTCCTAGAGGGGAATGGAGGGGGAGGCGAGCACGGGCTGGGGAGGAGGGTAAGCAGAGAGGCTGTTGTCTTCTGTTTTCCTGCAGGGTTTGTCTAACAGCTAACTGGATTAATGAAACACCTGGCATAGATGCAATTAACTATTTTGCTGTTGAGGCTGAAAACTACATAATGAAGAGGCTTTTTTTTTTTTTAAATCACCACCAAAACTGAAACAACAAAATCCCACAACTCTCTGACACAGTTCTGTCAAGAAAAAGAATGCTGCCCAAATATTATTATGTTTTATATCAAGTAAACTGCAGGATTTCTCCATTCATATTGATAGATTCACTAATGCTCTTTACAGAATTATTAGTGCCTTTGCAATACAAGGACTGGAAATAAGAAATACAGAAGAGTTTTACTGTAGGC